>NW_026117304.1:0-117399 GCF_001640805.2 Lates calcarifer | reverse complement strand
ATACTTCAAGATTTGTCTAGTATTTATACCCTTACAGAGATTTTTATAATGTTTTTTTTCTTTTTAATTGATATTTCAGAATGTTTGTTTTGTGATTGTTGCTGTCTCTGCTGCTGTAACACGAGAATTTCCCTCATGGGATCAATAAAGTACATCTATCTATCAATCTATATGCCATGCATATTGAACATAAATCAAAAACATGAGGGGCCATTGGTTGATCTTTAGAATCAGGGTATATTACATTGAATCCCAACATTCAATGTCAGTATGGTATTACACATAATGCTGGCATCCAACATCAGACATGTGTAATCACACTCAATCCCAGCATCCAATATTGACACATACAATTATAATGGATCCCTGCATCTAACATCAGAGTATGATATTACACAGGATGCTGGCATCCAACATTAACACATGCAATTACTATAGATCCTGGTATCCAACATTAGCATGCAATTACACTGGATCCTGGTATCAAACACCAACACAGTACTCTGGAATCCAATACCATTATGGAGAATTAGACTGGATCCTGGTATCCACTGTAAGGACATGCAACTACTCATAACTCTGACACCCAAAATTGTGTTACGAACGACCTTCTGATAGCATCAGACAACGGACTTGTTTCTGTACTTGTCTTGTTAGATCTCAGTGCTGCTTTTGATACAATTGACCATCACATCCTTTTACAGAGACTGGAGCACTTTATTGGCATTAAAGGAACGGCACTAAACTGGTTTAAGTCCTATCTATCTGATAGGCTTCAGTTTGTACATGTTAACAACAACTCCTCCATACACACAAAAGTTAGACATGGAGTTCCACAAGGGTCAGTGCTTGGACCAATCCTTTCACTTTGTATATGCTTCCCTTGGGCAATATTATCAGGAAACACTCCATAAATTTCCATTGTTATGCAGATGATACACAGCTTTATCTGTCAATGGAACCTAATGAAACCAATCATCTAGCCAAACTCCAAGCTTGTCTTAGGGACATTAAAATCTGGATGACAAGCAACTTCTTACTACTAAACTCAGATAAAACTGAAATCATTATAATTGGTCCTGAACACATCAGAAACAAACTTTCTAATGATGTAGCTCCATTAGACAGCATTGCCCTGGCTCCCAGCTCCACTGTAAAGAATCTGGGAGTCACCTTTGATCAGGATTTGTCCTTTACCTCACACATAAAACAAACTTCTAGGACTGCCTTTTTTCATCTGCGTAACATCTCCAAAATTAGACATTTTCTGTCCCAAAAAGATGCAGAAAAACTAGTCCATGCATTTGTTACTTCTAGGCTGGACTACTGTAATTCATTATTATCAGGCTGCCCCAACAAGTCTCTAAAGACTCTGCAGCTGATTCAAAATGCTGCAGCACGACTACTGACAGGAACTAGGAAAAGAGATCACATTTCTCCTGTGTTAGCCTCTCTACATTGGCTCCCAGTCAAATCTAGAGTAGAATTCAAAATCCTCCTCCTCACATACAAAGCCCTTAATGGTCAGGCTCCATCTTACCTTAAAGATCTCATAGTCCCCTACCAATCCCACCAGGACTCTGCGCTCCCAAAATGCTGGTTTACTGGTGGTTCCCAGAGTTTCCAAGAGTAGAATGGGAGGCCAGAGCCTTCAGTTATCAGGCTCCTCTACTGTGGAACCTTCTCCCAGTTTGGGGTCCGGGAGGCAGACACCCTCTGTACCTTTAAGAGTAGGCTTAAAACTTTCCTCTTTGATAAAGCTTATAGTTAGGGTTGGCTCAGGCTTGAACCATCCCTTAGTTATGCTGCTATAGGCCTAGACTGCCGGAAGATCTCCCATGATACACTGAGCTTGTCTCTCTCTCTCTCTCTCTCTCTCTCTCTCTCTCTATCTCCACTCAAAATTGATTCATATCCCATGTTACATGTTACTAACTCAATATGTCCCCTTTCCTGTAGTAATTGTGCTCTTCCGTCTCTCTCTCCTCTTCTGTCTCTTTCTGCAGGTATTTCTTCCTCTGGAGCTGTAGAGTCTGATCTGTGATGACAAGTCTCCTGCTGCTCCTACAACTCCACTCAACTATACTGCTATTAGTTGTATTGCTGTGTTAGCAGTTAATACTTTAATTATCACTACTATCACTACTACTGCTGTATTACTGGCCTCATCTTACATCTGATATGGAACCTGTGTTATGCTATGTTCTTCTTTCGCTATTCTCTACCCCCCCCCCCCCCCCCCCTCTCCTTCTTAACCCAACCGGTCGAGGCAGATGGCCGCCCACCCTGAGTCCGGTTCTGCTCGAGGTTTCTGCCTCTTAAAAGGAAGTTTTTCCTTGCCACTGTCGCCTAGTGCTTGCTCTTGGTGGGATTTGTTGGGTCTCTCTCTGTAAATACCTATTTTAAAGAGTATGGTCTAGACCTGCTCTATATGAAAAGTGCCTTGAGATGACTGTTGTTGTGATACGGCGCTATATAAATAAAATTGAATTGAATTGAATTGAATTGATATGCAGTTGAACTTGAAAACAACCTACCAAATATGCTTTATTGCAATGCAAACATTTTATGACATTTTGATTAGTAATGGCACCCAGAGGCCAGAACCAGTATCTCATGCCCCTTTAAGTATACCACTGTAATATCATCCAACTTCTCTGTACAAAACCATTCAGGTAAAAACCTTGTCAAAATCTAACAGAACTTCAGAACTAACCAGAAAAGCTATTACAAGTTTATCACTGATAACCACATCTCTGGATCCATATAATAAAGAGTTAACATCCAGCTTCTCAGTGTAATCATGGCATAACACTGCATATATACCACAACATCCATATATACCACAGTCTCCATATGACCCACAATCTTCATATCCTTGTTAATGAAATATTGTTAATGAATTATAGTCATTATAATTAGTTTTTCTAATATCACCAGAAAAACTAGTCCATGCATTTGTTACTTCTAGGCTGGACTACTGTAATTCATTATTATCAGGCTGCCCCAACAAGTCTCTAAAGACTCTGCAGCTGATTCAAAATGCTGTAGCACGATTACTGACAGGAACTAGGAAAAGAGACCATATTTCTCTGTGTTAGCTTCTCTACATTGGCTCCCAGTCAAATCCAGAATAGAATTCAAAATCCTCCTCCTCACTTACAAAGCCCTTAATGGACAGGCTCCATCTTACCTTAAAGATCCCATAGTCCCCTACAATGCCACTAGGACTCTGTGCTCCCAGAATGCTGGTTTACTGGTGGTTCCCAGAGTTTCTAAGAGTAGAATGAGAGGCAGAGCCTTCAGTTATCAGGCTCCTCTACTGTGGAACCTTCTCCCAGTTTTGGTCCGGGAGGCAAACACCCTCTGTACCTTTAAGAGTAGGCTTAAAACTTTCCTCTTTGATAAAGCTTATAGTAAGGGTTGGCTCAGGCTTGAACCATCCCTTAGTTATGCTGCTATAGGCCTAGACTGCCGGAAGATCTCCCATGATACACTGAGCTTGTCTCTCTCTCTCTCTCTCTCTCTCCACAGTATGGATTCATATCCCATAAATACATGTTACTAACTCAATATCTCCCCTTTCCTGTAGCATTGTGCTCTTGCGTCTCTGTCTCCTCTTCTGTCTCTTTCTGGCAGGTATTTCTGCCTCTGGAGCTGTAGAGTCTGATCTGTGATGACAAGTCTCCTGCTGCTCCTACAACTCCACTCAACACCTGCTGTTAGAATTTGAAATGACTTATATTGCTATTAGTTGTATTGCTATGTTAGCAGTTAATACTTTAATTATCACTACTATCATTACTACTGCTGTATTACTGGCATCACCTTACATTTTATATGGAACCCCTGTTATGCTGTTCTTCTCTCGCTATACCACCCACCCTGAGTCTGGTTCTGCTCGAGGTTTCTGCCTCTTAAAAGGAAGTTTTTCCTTGCCACTGTCACCTAGTGCTGCTCTTGGTGGGATTTGTTGGATCTCTCTCTGTAAATACCTTTTTAAAGAGTACGGTCTAGACCTGCTCTATATGAAAAGTGCCTTGAGATGACTGTTGTTGTGATATGGTGCTATATAAATAAAATTGAATTGAATTGAATTGAATCCCACCGGTTACAATTGTGACCGACCATAAAATCCACCTTTTCACCTACGTCTCCATGGACATTATTGATCATTTCAAAGGGTTACTAATGACACATGATTTGGATATATTCATGTCTGGGAGAAATTTGGGATTAAATGGGTTAACATGACAATGATAGAATTAGTGAAAATAGTGAGGGAGAGGGTGTAACAACTTGTGAATATATAGAGGTCTGAGCTACTATTATCTCCAAACAAGGGCAGTTATTGTGCAAACCTCAGCAATTCAGTTCTGTGCATAGTAATAAAAATAACAATAACAAGCAAAACATTTTAACAGCTGCCAATCAGGTAAGATGATGCTGCCTTCACTACTTTGGAGAATATTTTTCTTTTCAAAATTTGACATGGTTAAGTTTGTACTTCTGTAAATCATCATGTTACTGTTTCCATCTCTTCCATTTGAACACAGACCAGAGGAGGCTGAAGCACAGAACAATCCTGTGCCAGCAAAGTCTCGTCACCCCAGAAGAAGGCCCAGAAATAAAACAGCTGGGCATCAGTGTCCTATTTGTGGACTTAGATATGTGGATATAATGCAGCATCTCAAAGTCACAGAAAAGGAGAAAAACAAAGAAGAGCTCAGTCATTTGAGCAAGTTGGCTCACAGACAGCAAGTATTTTTGGAAATATTGCCATTCACACACACACACACGGAATGGGGACTTTTTTAATATTACTATGGTAAATCCATAATGAATTAATACAGGGGCTTTTACTACCTTTTGCTGTTCAGTAAGGCAATGTCCTATTCTCTGGATAATATGCCTTTTGTCATTGGTGTTATTTCTCCAGCTTTAGGGCAAACCTGGACTGTCCAGTTCGCTTATGCGACTCTAAACAACAACAACAGACTTGACTGGTAAAGGTCCATGGATTGAAGGTATGTATTCCACTACTCTATTTATATTGATTTGCTGGTCATTCTTAAAAATAGAGCAAAGGAGAAGTAGATAAGATATTACAAAAGGTATGAAACTGTAAAGTAGAACAGAGTTAGACAAAATAAATTTACATTTAAAGCAATGTTGTCCTCATTTTTTCAGAAACCTATGGCTCAACTTTATATGGAAAGGGCAAAGGACAACAACAAGGGAACTGGCACTGTTGAGGGCCAGCCATCCCCAACCACCAATTGTGTCATATATGGATGAAGTGAATGGATCTATGGTTGAAGAGGCCGTCCGTAGGGAGATAGCTGCAAGGGCATCTGAAAGGACTACGACCCTTTATAATGCTGCAGCCACCTTTACACCTGCATTATCTCTGTCCACTGCCATACATGCAACAGATTCTGTAGGTCCAGGATCCACTGAGCCATCCACACCCACCCCACAAACACCTCCTCCTTCAAATTATTTCAGTGCAACTCTCTCAGCTTTGCCATCACCAAGCAACACAGAAGTAGACTCTGCTGTATTTATGTCTCCTTCAAGAAGATCGCCAGCCGCTGTCACTGCTCTTTCACCTTTGCCGGTGAGCACCACACCATCCTCATCCTTAGCCAGCAAACCTCCCTGCTCCATTGTCAGACAAAAACACAGCCTTCCTCCAAGAACACCAGCAGATGGTTGTGAAAATTGTCTGTTTTTTTTTTTTTGCAGAGCTTCGTGTGACAAGGCAGCTGCTTGAATGTGAAATTGAACGAAACCTGCATTCTTCTACAATCTGTACAAATGTGAAGATCATTTCATTCTACTTACATATCAATGTGACTGGAGGTTAAGTTTGGATGTCTGCATCTCACTTCATATTTTTCCAGGCTGTGAAATACAAGTGTGTGCCAAAATATTCAGCATCAGACGCCCCTGCTTATGGTGAATATCACATTCCTATTTAAAAATTTAGGATTATGAATCTTACTGTTGCATGTTTACCATTGTTTAATGTCTGATTATTTATGTACCTGTCCCTCAGTGAAACTGGTAAACAACTTTAAAGGCCATGTGGAAGGTGCCAACCCTCCCAGGAAAGTTCAGGAAAATGCAAAACAGCGTGCCAACTCATGTGTTCCACTTCCTCCACTTCATGGCAGACTCCCCCAATCCAAATAGCAATTTATTGTTCTTGCAGGATATTTCAAGAGTCAGAGGGTAAGTTTACAAAATTTGAAGAATTATCTGTGATTGTCTATTGTCTATGAGAGAACATGAGCTAAACCTTATTTTTGACCTTTAAGGTTTGTAGCCAACCTGCAACAAAAAGGGTTCAAACCCACAACCCAACAGATATATTTAATGGATGTTTTGGCATTCTTAAAATATCTTTCCAACATGAAGCTGTGTTGTGTGAGGCTTGGTGAAAGGGGAATCAAGGCCCTGACAGTGGAGCTTAGGGCATGTGTCCGAGACATTGGCAGAGACATTGTTGGGCACCAGCTCCTTGTGCAACGTACTAAGTCTGGAAAGTTCAGTGTTCACCTCCATTGATGAAAATCTCATTTAAGTTTAGACACATATATGCTGAACAGTAGTTGTTTTTTGTTTGTTTGTTCTTCAGACAAACTTGTCAAGGCCATAAAACATGCTCGATTCATAGAGGAGACACCAAAGCATATTGATGCTGCACTAAGGATCAGTAGTCACAGCAGTTGTTCAAACATCTCTAAGAGATTGCCCAAAGGAGATTTATTTGGTTTTTTTATTCAAAATGCATTGAGGTGGCTTTTTGTTGTAAATTGGTACTATGCATATTGAATCAAACTGTGATGAGGAGCCCTTGCAGATTTTAGATTGACTTATGTTTAGAAACTGGGTTCATGGCTATGTGCTGTCTGCTGTCTTGGATCTCTTGCAGTTTGTACAGAATGATTGTTTGGTGGATTATGGTAGTGGGAAATAGAGTTGCTAAATCAGCTCCAGACCTAAAGGCGACTGTCTTTGAACGCTCATGTATAAAATCTTGTTCCTCTTCTTTAAAAGATGATCTTGAGGAGGAACCACATAACATAAGGAAACTCAGACTGTTTTTTGGACTACTTGGTTCCATGGTTAACTGACCTGTTGTGAGGTTGTTTGCCTCTTCCCTGCCTTAGAATCGACTCACTGTCCTAATGGTTTGACGTCTCAGGGTAACATAGGGAAAGAAAAATTGACCAATGCGAAATACATGTATGATAACTGGTACCAAGAAAAATGTTGCAACCAGAGAGAGAGCAAGTCTTCCGGAAGCACCAAAAATAGTAATGGCCAAGAGTGATTACATCAGGAAATGTTAAGCTTACTCCTTTGGTCAGAATTCGGTTTACATTGTCATGTTTTTGGTGAAATGCGTCACTTCGTGTGGTTTTGTATAAGTTTGTTATCTTGTATGGTCTTGTAGACGTTTGTCACTGGGAATTTATAGATGATGGTGACTTCATATATGTCTTTTTTTTGTGTTGAATGTGGCTTTTATGTTTTCTTTTACCTCTTCAAGTTTTGGAGAGTTGATGAGACAAGGAATGAGATAGTGAACTGAGATATTGAATCAAGATGGTAACAGTTTTTCTAAGTATCTCACTATACAGAGCAAAAGTAAAGGTGGCAGAGGAACTTGGCTGTGGCAGTGTGACTTCACACCTTGGACAAAGCATCCACCTGGGATAAGGCAATTCCCTCCATTGTGGTGAGAAATGGCTCATTTGCAGCAACCAAATCTAAAAACACACCCTGTCTATGGCACATCCATTATTGCAGGATTGAATGTCGAAATTAGGGATGTATTTTTAACTTTTTTAAACTGATTAACCCAGTCAATTGAGTGCAAGCCTTTATGTATGGAAGTTTTGCATTGTCTCCCTGTGTTTCTCCCTGTGTGCATTCTCTACAGGTACTCTGGCTTCCTCACACAATTTGAGGACATATAGATTAGGTTAATTGGCAATTCTAAATTGCCCATAGGTCTGACTGTGGATATGAATGATTGCTTGTCTTTACATGTCTGCTCTCACCCAACAACAACTGGACCATGCATAGGTTCCATATTTGCATATCTGTCACCTTATGTCCATATGTGCATCTAAACCTTGCCCTGAGGCTCTCTCCAACATTAATCTTGTTTCTTACGCATGCCGATAGAAAAAATGGATTGCCATACACAGAGTATGTAATTTATTGGAATTTTCCAAATTTGGAAGTGCTGCCACCCTCAAGCTCCGCTCAAATAGTTGAGTATACACACTGCTGAAGATCTTCTATCAGAAGGTAAAACTGTTATCATTATTATTGATTTCAGAAATGTGATTGATGATTACCTGCTTTGACACATTTTGAGTATCCCTGTCCACGCTCTGTTCTTTGACTATTAATGACCTTGCTTCTCGTAATAAGGTAGATCTTACAGGGTTCTGCCAACATGAAGGAGTATAGGTCTGTTAATATGTAAATACTCTGTGGATCCACAATGACGGCCACATTGTGGTTCCCATTTCTTCATAACTGTAGCTAACATGCATTTTGCATGGTCTGTCGTGTGTAAAAGATGTCAATTGTTGTCAAGTGTTGACTGAAGTGCTCCAGGACTTACATCTTGTGCTAGAAAGTGAACACCACCTGATCTGAACAGCACAGCCCTGGAAGACTGTATGGATGGCAATGTTGACACTCCTCACACACACACACACACACACACAGCTGTTCTGTCCACAGCTGAAAGTTTTCATAACCCCCTAACTCTAAATGTTGACCTTTAACTCACACATAAAACAAACTTCTAGGACTGCCTTTTTTCATCTGCGTAACATCTCCAAAATTAGACATTTTCTGTCCCAAAAAGATGCAGAAAAACTAGTCCATGCATTTGTTACTTCTAGGCTGGACTACTGTAATTCATTATTATCAGGCTGCCCCAACAAGTCTCTAAAGACTCTGCAGCTGATTCAAAATGCTGCAGCACGACTACTGACAGGAACTAGGAAAAGAGATCACATTTCTCCTGTGTTAGCCTCTCTACATTGGCTCCCAGTCAAATCTAGAGTAGAATTCAAAATCCTCCTCCTCACATACAAAGCCCTTAATGGTCAGGCTCCATCTTACCTTAAAGATCTCATAGTCCCCTACAATCCCACCAGGACTCTGCGCTCCCAAAGTGGAGATCTCCCATGATGCACTGAGCTCCTCTCTCTCTCTCTCTCTCTCTCTCTCTCTCTCTCTCTCTCCACTCAATATGGATTCATATCCCATGTTACATGTTACTAACTCAATATGTCCCCTTTCCTGTAGTATTGTGCTCTTCCGTCTCTCTCTCCTCTTCTGTCTCTTTCTGCAGGTATTTCTTCCTCTGGAGCTGTAGAGTCTGATCTGTGATGACAAGTCTCCTGCTGCTCCTACAACTCCACTCAACACCTGCTGCTAGAATTAGAAATTACTTATACTGCTATTAGTTGTATTGCTGTGTTAGAAGTTAATACTTTAATTATCACTACTATCACTACTACTGCTGTATTACTGGCCTCATCTTACATCTGATATGGAACCTGTGTTATGCTATGTTCTTCTTTCGCTATTCTCTACCCCCTCTCCCCCCTCTCTCTCCTTCTTAACCCAACCGGTCGAGGCAGATGGCTGCCCACCCTGAGTCCGGTTCTGCTCGAGGTTTCTGCCTCTTAAAAGGAAGTTTTTCCTTGCCACTGTCGCCTAGTGCTTGCTCATGGTGGGATTTGTTGGGTCTCTCTCTGTAAATACCTATTTTAAAGAGTATGGTTTAGACCTGCTCTATATGAAAAGTGCCTTGAGATGACTGTTGTTGTGATACGGCGCTATATAAATAAAATTGAATTGAATTGAATTGAATTGACCTCACCACATGTTCACTCACCATTTTGTTCAGACTGATACAGCCAAGTGTGTGTAACCTCTTACTAGCTTTACCTGTTCCTTGCATCATGCTGTTTTTCACAGAGCACAAATTGAATTTGCACACAGTGTGTGTGCAGCTTCAGAGGGACAGGCTGGAGATGACATTTACTTCTCTCCATAAGTACCCACCGTTCTTTGATGACAACCCATTTGGAATCTACCAGAAGATCCTGGCTGGAAAACTGGAATTTCCATGCCATCTGGATTTTTATGTCAAGTAAGTACCAAACACCAGGCCAGGGTGAAATATCATGAGCCAAGAATATGTGTGTGTGCGTGTGTGTGTGTGTGTATTTACCATACATTTACGTTTGTCCTTTATGTCCTTGCATGTACCAGAGTACCTTCCTTTAGACACACTGGTGTTCATTTAAAAGATGGCTGTGGTTTATTGCAACTTTGGTCTTTTGTTATTCTATCCTTAAATTCTATCAGGTATGATTACACTGTAACTGGCTCTATCAGACATTCCTGCAGCTTCCATGTCGAGTGGAAAGGGTTGACAGGAAAGATGCATCAAACTCCTCTAACTGGTCAGGACTAAATGAACCAAAATCAGAAACAGTATGTCAGACAGACAGGTTTCAGACAAACTGAAATGTCACTAATAATTACTCATTCTATGAGATAATCTACAATCTACATTAATATACCAGTACAGTGGTACTGCAGAAAGCGGGTCTGTAATCCATAACCCCACTCCAGGAGCAGGGCCCAGCTGTGGGGCCATTTTGTATCAGTCAGATTGCAACTGTCATGTGATGTCTTCTGATCCAGTAAGAATTTTTCCAGTTATGAAACAGTGAATATCTTTTTCTCAGCATCAAAGACTCACGTGACTGTCCTGATTTGAGGCATCAGATACAAAAAACATCATGGACATCTGGAGGAGCAGTTGCAGTAAATCATTTTCTTAACATTCATGTGTGTGAAGATTTATCTTAGATATACTGAGTCTAATAAATATCCAACCAAATTCCAATAAAAAACAGCAAGGTCCTGACCCGAGTGTCCTCACCTGTAGCTGCAGCTCTGGTACAAGGACTCCAAACATTAGCCACACTGCTGTTCATTTTCCTGCTGGTGGACCTGGTCCTGTGGTCCTGGTCCTGTCCTATGCACTCAGTCAGTCAGTCCTGACACAGTGGCCCCACAGAGGCCAGTTACACACTGCCTCCCCTGATAATTCAGCGAACGAGCTTCCCACTGTTAAGCCATCTATCTGCAGCCAGCAGACAGAGGGATTTTTAATATTTCCACCATTTACATCACTCTTACACAGTTTCACACCACACATTCCCATCCATCAGGAGGTGAAAGGCCTTGCAGAGGACTGTAGGCAGTGTTTCCAGCAGCAGCTGCTGCCGAGCATAGACAATCAGCCTAAAGGTCCAGGGTAACCCCAGCCATAGAAGTCTTTTAAGGCACTGGTTATAAAATGGCACTGGTTGTTATGGACATGCTGACACCGTGTTGACCCTGCACTACCCCCACTTATTCCTCTGCACTTCTGTGGTCTGTATATGTTACTTGTGAATTTCCTGTGTGGATTAATAAAGTATCTATCTATCTATCTATGTATCTATCTATATATCTACGATGGGATTTGGTGTGTTGGTGTGCTGTGTTTGGTTCCCTAAGGGCCCTGAAATGAATGTGTTAGAGCAGTGGTCACCAACCATCGAGGCAGTCTGAAATAAAATTCTACAGGTATTTGAATGCTTCATCGGTATTATAGGTTTATAACTAGGGATAGACTGATTATCGTTTTTGTTTGAACTTAAAACAAAGATAAGTGAAAGATAAAATGACATTTCAGTTATATTGAAATTTTGGAAAACATTATTTACTTTATTACTATTTCTTTGTTTTCATTTAACTTTATAAAGACATGCGGCTGAGCCTGGGAGCTCCCTGCACTTTTTGTTAGAATTTTAAAACAAAGATGTCTATTGTCTAAGATAAAAAAAAAAAACCTTTAACATGTGCAAATCTGAAAAGCTGTTTAATACACATATGCTTAAAGGTATTTAAACAAAGTTAAGTGTTGGAGTTTGTATTATTCAAAATTTTGACGCCAATATTTTCACTTTCACTGCAAATGAATATCGGCTCCAAATATCGGTTATCGGCCTCCTTGACTACTAATAATCGGTATCAGCCCTAAACAAACCATATCCGTCTATCTCTATTTATAATGCTCTCAAAATTTATAATGATTTGCACTCACTGAGCACTTTATCAGGAAAACCTGTACAGGTGCTTATTCATGCAGGTATCCCATCAGCCAATGATGACACAACAGGGCAGTGTATAATACCCTGCAGATACAGGTCAGGAGCTTCAGTTAATAGTCATATCAACTCAGAGTGGAGCCAAGCAACAGGCCAGCAGCTGTGTTTTGGTGCTGAGGTGCCAACAAATACTAAATTTGATCTTTCATATCGGTATCAACAGGTGCACATACACGTGTGTTTAATATAGAGCAAGAACTACAGTCTGAGTGTAATGTTTCATTTTGACTTTACACAGATGTGTTGTCATAATGTTGCTTGTGTTATTGTTGAAGGCTCTGTTAAAATGATGGACAGGTCGATCACAACTGACTGCTTGGTGGTCCAGGTTGGCAGAGGGGATTTAGAGAAAGACACCAATCTCTGGCTGCTGCAGTGAATTTGTGTAACAGAAGGAAAAGAGGTTGTGCTCAACCAAGTTGTCAATAAGGTTTTTAGGTTTAACCCTAACTCACAGCCAGTTTTATGGAAGTTAACTTCACCCAGAAGGACAGTTAAGCAAAAAACATGTATTATTTTAACTGTATTACCAGGGAGAATGAGGCCATAACTTAATGTAACAGTAAATGGAAAAGGACATTTGATATTAAAAAGACAAATGAATATCCTAGAATAATACATTGTACAGTAAAAAAAAAAAAAAAAAATCTCTGATTGAAAGCTGACATGGGCAGGCTTCATTAGAAATTAAAAAAAAAAGAAAACTGAAATGAAATATAAAGCTTGGTCTCTTTTTGCTTTCCTCCCTCCCTTCCTTCCCTTCCTCCCATTTTGTGTTTCCACAAAAATATACCATAAATATACCATCATTTCTGGACTACAAGCTGCTACTTTTTTCACACGCTTTGAACCTTGTGGCTTCAACAATAATGCGGTGAATTTATAGATTTTTACAGGCTGCACAAACTTCATGCCAGCAAAACATTTAGTCCCGTCACATCAGACCAATGAAACTGTTCGAATTAGATCAAACGACACTCACACTAAATTCTTCAGAACAGTCATTTTGCGCTTAATGCACACACCCTCATCATAGAAAAACACACTAAGAAATGCTTATGATGCAGCTTTTAAGTTAAAGGCAATCAATCTGGCTGTCGAAAAAGGAAATAGAGCTGCTGCATGTAAGCTTGGCATCAATGAATCGATGGTGGGACGATTGGAGACAGCAGCGTGAATGTGTAAATATCTCATGTTACAA
The DNA here is from genome assembly GCF_001640805.2 of Lates calcarifer. Taxonomy (NCBI): domain Eukaryota; kingdom Metazoa; phylum Chordata; class Actinopteri; family Centropomidae; genus Lates; species Lates calcarifer. The sequence continues at coordinate 103,923 of NW_026117304.1, read as the reverse complement.
CGTAGACACCTGCGGCTTATAGACAAGTGTGGCCTATATATGTACTTTTTTTTTCTTTTTAAATTTAGTGGGTGCGGCTTATATTCAGGTGCGCTCAATAGTCTGGAAATTATGGTAAATATTTCTCCCCCTGGTGCTGATTAAAACATTTCTCTGTGACATATCAATCCAAAGGCCTGTCTTTAAGCATAGGAAGGATTAAGACAAAAACATAGAAATAGCTGACTTGTCAACATCAAGCTGCTGTATTTATGAGCCTGTCAGCAGCTTGTAGGATGTGAGATATAGCACCTTTATGGAAAGCTCCCTGATTGTCAGCAGCTCTCACATTTCATCAGAAAGCCAACACTGGCATTTTAAAACCTCTGTGAATCACCCTCATTTCCCACAGCCATGTCTACATCACATGCAAAAGTTTATAGTCACAGAAAGTTCCTGTCTGCAAAAAAAAACACACTCACTTTCTTAATTTAAAAGATTGTCAAAGAGACACAACTCACTTAGCCTGCCCTCGTCCTCTTTTACCGGCTGTCAGGCTACCTCTGCTTAGGATGCATTTGTCAATTTGACAGTGCAGGGAAGACCTTCTGACAGTTTCCTTGTGAGAGAGGGAGGGTGAACACTTTACAGAGATGAAATGTACAGCTGTGGATTTACTGACTGTTTCTTTTTCCCCCAGAGATTTCATCAAGAAATTTCTGGTCACTGACCGAGCCAGACAGCTAGGCAACATAAAGGTGAGTTGGTTAGACTTTCTGTCTGTGAGCCACATGGCAACTCACCATATTTCTTCCTGCAGTAGGCAGTTTGATGTCAGTGGTCAGAGACTAGAACTGGACAGGATAGGACAGGGCCCACAGAGAGACTGAAGCTCCACATGGTTCCAGTTAGTCAGAAATTAAGAGAAATTATATTGTTAGTCTGTTGGTGGTGATATTTGTAATATGTCTGACTTGCAATCTAAATATTATAACTCCCTAGTAAAAGTAACATCCTTACTCCTCTCACTCCTTCCAGCAACAATGTCAGTAAGAAAAAACACTTCCAGATCCAGTCTGCGAAGCATAGTCTGAGAGCACAAACAGAACTTAATCATACAGAGATGTTGAATTGATTTGCAGTCACTTCAGAGTCTGTCCTCACAGGACTCAAACTGTATCTGACTGTTGGGTAGGCTAAGGTATCATCTGAAATTGTTATGTTAATGTTAGTGCCAAAAGGTTCACATTCAGTGCTTTACTTAAAGATATACATATAGTTGCCAGTATATTAGGTATACCTATCTTATACTACTGCAGTCCATTTCAATCAGAGGGAGTAGACTAAATATTATATTAACCTCCAAGTATAACACCATACAGTTCAACAAACTCTATCCTCCAAAGTGATCATTCAGTTTAACACCTCTCTAAAAGAGTTGCACAAAACCTATACATCAGAACCTTGATGGAGGGGGCTTTATTACAGGACTGTTGGATTAGACTAGTTTAAGCTGGGTGCACCTAATAAACTTGCTCTGAGTGTGTAAACATGTTTTTCATGTCAGGTCAAACATGTCTTAACATAGAAAAACTCGTATGATTTGCTTGTAGTTTGACAAAATAATATTCATTCAAGGTCCACTTACTAATTTAGGAGCCAATCAACATACGCGACTGTACTTAAAAATAGTCAATACTTTATTTTACTCAAAAAGAATTAGAATTAACTCAAGCTCCATTTACTGTCTTTTCCTAAGCTGTCTAATGCAGTCATGGGAGCAAAGTTCGACGTTTATGTCGCATAAGATGACCTCATCTGCAAATGTAGACCATGAGATTTATATGAAAGCTCAGGTACAAGCAAGAGATTCTTGTTTCAGGCCTGAGTAGTGCCTGAAGTTTTTCCTCTAAGGCTGCAAAGACACCCAGATACATATGTATCAATATTTTCATCAGCTCCTCTCTCTCTCTCTCTCTCTCTCTCTCTCTCTCTCGGTCTTACTGTTAGGGCCAAAAATTTTTTGTCTTTGAAAAACCAGATGTACCACACTGGAAATAAAACCTGAAGTTACTGAGAAGTCAGGGTCCAACAGGATAACACTGCTCTTCAGTCCCACTGTTTTATTCTACTTTTAATGAGGTTTGCATGTGACAAAAACTGCCCAAACCCACAGCATGCAGCTTTAAAGACAGTGAGCAGAGGATGGGAAAGTTGTACAGCTAGCTCCGATCCATCCAGAGACACATTCTCTTAGTTCTCACAACATTGATTGTGGAAAGATTCTGACTCTGTTTCTCATTCCATACTTAGAAATCTGACCCTGCCTACTTAAAGATCAATAATCATTTGTATTAGTTTCATGCTACATTCAGTAGTTGAACTGTTTATGAACTTAAATAGTAATATTAAATATTTCCAAACAGTCAAATAACCAATTTAGCCATAATAATTTTTCCCTCAGGCAGTTATAACCTCAGACTGACCTGACTGTCAGAACTGCCAACTGTTGCCTCATGTGCAGGGAGGCTCCCTCAGAAAAATGATAAACCATTGAATGACTCTCCCTGACACACTCATATCCCCTCTGCCCCCTGATTATATCAGGGGGGTTTAAAAAAACTCATAACTTCATGTGTCTCCTGTTAGAGCTCCCCTTCTGCTTCACTGTAGAACTTTAACACACAAGAGGCTCTGAAATGTGGAAGAACAGCATTTTGACTCCTTTCCCTGTGTACAACCTTAGGAACTAAACAGACATTTCTTCAGTGATCTCTTGGAAGAATTACAGAGTGGAAAACAGTGTGTTTTTATACAGTTTAACTGGGAGCCTGCCCCTTCATCATCCATCAATGGGAGCTGTGTAGAATCAAACTAGAGGACTGTGGTGTTTCAATTAACAGTAGTGAAAGGAGCGGGCGACTGAGAACTGCTCTCAATAAAACAAATACTTCTCTAAGTCCAGTGACTAACTCCACATAATCCTAGACAAGATGATATTGATTTGTGGCTGCCAATATTCATCTGCAGAGCAGTCACATTGCTCATTAACGCAACACTGATGCTGCAGTGCGCTCACACTGTCTGTCCTCCTGTGTGGAGGCTCAGCAGCGCCACCACAAGAACGACAGTGTTTAATTACGATCAGCTGATAAACTGAAGCAGTCTGAAAAGCTTTTAGAGATGTATTCATTCAATTAGCATTTAATTGCTGCATTAATAAACTCACAGGAAAAAGATCTCTACATATTGCAATTAATCATTCAATGTCCTTATTTTGAGTTTTGACATGGTGTCACAAATTAACATCAGCTGATTGTATATAAATTATGAGATGGATCATCGTGAATGAGCAAAGACATGATTAATTTAAAGAAGAGTAAGCAGTTGACTACATACATGGTGCTTGATCTTGGTAACTGAAATTTAGTTTTATTCTACAATATTGAATATTTGTTTGTTTTTTCCACTTTTTTTAAAGTCTGTCTGAACACTTAAACAGATTAGGGATGGGCATTTCAAGCAAAAACACTATTCGATTTCTGTGTTGAACTGCAGGAGTAGAGACAATCACATAAAGAGGGAATTCAAAAAGACTTGGATAAAGGGCACACCAGCAGTTCACCTGATAAAGCACATACCGTTAAGACCCAAGTCCTTACCTCAGTGGTCCAGGTTTAAATTCAGCCTGTATTTGCAGGTTTTTGATCATAAACCAAAATATTGAAATAATTTGACCTGATAATGGCGTCAGAGGAAAAGTTAAGCACCAGAGTCATTACCATTCATTCTCTGGGTGCCATGAAGATGAACATGTAATAGCAGTTCATCCAAGTGTTATCCAGGGTTCAGTTGGACCAAAGACCAACTGATGTTACACACCTAGAGCCATGCAGCTAATATGGCCTTAGCAACCATAGAGAACTCAGACATGTTCAGTTTAATTCAAATCAGTCCACAGGTCACGAGTAGGAGCTCTGATTGGACAGATGCTGAGGCAGGGGGTGTGTTTGGACTGGCCAATTAATTGGTAATTGTACTGAAGGAAACTGGAGGTAGACCACAGAGGGAAAAAGATGGCTTTGTTACTCCAGTTCCAGTGTTAAAGTCACACACCAGCAATAACAAAGTTAAATCTTGGATCTGTGGTTATTTTTTAAAATGAAAATGCTGGCAGGTTTCAATAGTTTTCCATTATTAACAAATCAGAAATGTCTTGTTTAAAATACCCAGATGTTTGTTGTCATGGTGGGAGACTGTTAACAGTCTGTGGGGTGTATGAACAGCTCCTTCACTCAGTGTTCACTACAGCTTTTACAGCCTGTTAAATAAAAGCCCCTCATAGCATACTGCTCACATGTTAGATATAACAATAAAACTTCATGTGATCACATGTGCAACAGCCCTGACAGGCTGCTACACTGTTTTGCCTATCTCAACCTGATAGATCACTACATTCTTACAGCAGTCCCACTCTGTCAGAAAGCAAAATAACCAAACACAGAGAGCATCTAATCAGTCCAACATAAAACTTTGTCATGCTCAGGAAACGTGAGCAGTGTGCTCAGTTCCAAGCAGCATGCAGGTGTGTGCATAGCAGTCACTTCACAATAAGAGCTCCCACTCGCTCATACATGAAAGGTACGCTCTTATACAGGTGGCTGTATAGTGTACTGAACTTATCAACACATGTATCCTCAACACATGAGCAATAAGTACAGCGCAAATGGAAAGAACGGGTGCAGTGTTGTTGAGTAAATGCTTCTTGCTTCTGTTCTTCAGGTGAGGCCTTAATGCAGGCAGCACACTCAGATTTGCCAGGTACTTTACCAGGTTCAGTGACAGCTTTCAGGGTCTTTTCTATAGCATGAACTTCCCCACCTGACCAGCTCCTCCTCTTTGAGGTCTCTAAAAGACAAGGAGAAAAAAGAAAATCGGGGGTGGAGGCCAGCAATTCAATTACCTATAATTAACTGTGCAGTAATGAGACTTGCTTATTCACATGTAATGTTGGTCAGCAATGTCATAAAAACTTACCACAGCACCTATAACCTCTTTTTTTAAACGACATTACTTGTATAGACAGGCGTGGCATCCAACCTGATATATAATTTACACTGTAGAATAAACTGGAAATCTCCAGAAATACAAGTTAATGCATGAAAGGTTGGGCTGTCTGCACTGACTGGCTGATAACAGAATAAAGAACACAAGCAAAGCCAATGACTACTTTTACAAAGTACTTGAGTAACAAGGTTATACTCCACTGTGAGAAGAGAGGTGGTATCTCTCTCTGAGACTCTTAAGACCTGATGATCACCTGTTGTTGGTCAGTAAGCAGCTTTTTCTGCTGCCTGGTGCCATATATACCTAGTTTCAGATCTGCACTGACATTCAGAATGGGACTGGGGTCTGCATTTCACAGTTGAGACTAATAAGTTATTTTAAAATCAACGCAGATCCACAGATGATGTATAACAACAATATCAAAAAAATCAGGACTGCATTCTTCAGCGACATTTTCAACTGAGCTCTGAGAGCAGAGAGTTAAGTCTAACATCTAACTATCATGGATTCACTATGTGTTCTGAGTCTGCTCACACTGAAATAGGCAAATACTAATAAAAATAAGATTAATTCTGTACAAAAATACAAATATTAAACAATAGGCTAAGTGGACCTTTGACAGAAGGAGTGGGTGACCCCTTACGCATAGTAATATGAGGTTTCCCTTTTTCAGTCTCAGGATAGCACTTACATATTTTAATTGTATTTAAGCAGATTGCAGATTTTCACGGTTGACAATACAAAATTAAACAGCTCAGCAAAAATCTGTCAACCTCAAGAGGTGAGCAGTCCGTTCATGAACTCTGGCAGAAAAAGACTCTTTAAGTCACAGCATTCATAAACATGGAAACAACACATTGATTTGACTTATTACCATCTATGGTGAGTGAGAAAGGGAGTGACAGATGTTTTTAACAGCTTCAGATAAGATCAGGCTTTTGGAGTCTCAGTGAAAGATGACACCTCTCATTGGCTAACGTAGCCAATGATCAAGACCATTTTATCACCAATAAAGCCAGAACCATAGCACTTTATTGCAATAATGCCATCTTTTTCATAAAGATTAAATTAACTGCGTACAACTATTAGTAATAGCAATGGATGTAGTGTTTGAAATACCTGTTATATGGTCAGTGGGTCACTACCTTCTTGAAAATGAAAATGATTCCTGTCTTGTAGTCTATTTCCATTATTACTGTGTCCATCATATTTGAGTCATATAGTAACAACGAGTAACAAAAAGATGTTCAAAACAAATTCAGGTAATGGTAAATTGATGAAGAGCTATGCAAACAGTAAGACGTGTGTCATTATCAAGCAGTGACTCTCATAACTTGTTCCTGAAAGGTAATACCTGAAATGATGTATGTAATATGAATTCTATCAACTATGAACTTCTTTGTAACCATTATCTGTATATTTATTAGTTAAAGTACAAAGACTGGTGGTGTATTTATTGTCCCTGCAAACAAACAGACGACCTGGGGGGACAATTACTTGGGTCAGGTTGAGTCTGCTGGGCTACATTAACCTTCTCTTCTATTCTAAGAGACACCGCCACGATGATACAGGAGCCTGAAAGGATGGGTTACAGGGACTCGATGGGACCATCCTCCCTTGTATACATGCGGGACAGGGCGTCAGGTTTGGTGTTCTTAGAACTGGGCCTGTAGGTCAGTGAGAAGTTAAATCGTCCAAAAGAGCATTGAGCCTCTTAGCTGATTGGATGTATGCCAGGCTCTCATGGTCCGTCCACACCACAAAAGGCTGCTCTGATCCCTCGAGCCAGTGCCGCCATTCCTGCAGAACCAGCTTCACTGCCAGGAGCTCCCGGTTGCCCACATCATAATTCTGCTCTGTAGGAGATAAGCGGTGAGAAAAATAGGCACAAGGGTGAAGCTTACCATCCTTGGCTGAGTGCTGAGAGAGGACGGCCCCTACACCAATGTCCGAGGCTTCCACCTCAACTATGAACTGCTTCTCCCGGTCAGGTTGGATGAGAACAGGTGCTGACGTGAAAAGATCCTTCAGCTTGAAGAATGCTGCTTCAGCAGCAGGTGTCCACTGAAAGGGCTTAGAAGTCGATGTTAGTGCAGTTAAAGGGGCAGCCATACGGCTGTAGTTTCTGATGAACCTCCTGTAGAAGTTGCAAATCCAAGAAACCTCTCCAAAGCCTTATGACTGCAAGGACTGGGCCAATCCAAAACTGCCTTAACCTTGGCTGGATCCATTCTTATCTGCCCCTCAGCGATGATGAAACCCAGGAAGGAGGTAGAGGAGGCATGGAACTTGCACTTCTCTCCCTTAACGAAAAGGCGGTTCTCTAACAGTCTTTGCAACACTTGGCGGACATGTTGTACATGTTCCTGGAGAAGATGACAATATCATCTAGGTATACAAAGACAAAACGGCGCAACATGTCCTGAAAGACATCATTTACCAGGGCCTGGAAGGCAGCAGGGACGTTGGTGAGTCCAAATGGCACGACCAAATACTCAAAATGGCCCAGAGGAGTATTAAAGGCCGTCTTCCACTCGTCACCCTCCTGTATCCTCACCAGGTTGTAAGCATTACGAAGGTCTAGTTTAGTGAACACTATGGTTCCCTGGAGAGAGTCAAAGGCAGAGTTCATTAGAGGCAAGGGGTACTTGTTCCTTATGGTAATGTTGTTTAACTGACAAAAATCTATGCATGGTCGGAGGGACCCATCCTTCTTGCCAACAAAGAAGAACCCTGCTCCCAGAGGTGACAAGGAGGGACGGATGATGCCGTAAGTCCGTAATATACCTCTCCATGGCTTCCTGCTCAGGCTTGGAGAGGTTGTAGAGATGGCTGCTGGGAAGGGGAGCACCAGGCAGGACATCTATGCCACAATCATAAGGACAGTGAGGGGGCAGAGACAAAGCATGTTCCTTACTAAATACAATTTAAGGGTCATGATATTCAGGGGGTATGGAGAACAGATCAGGGACTGCGAGCAGAGACTCAGGTCAATGATGTAAAAACAGAGCTCAGTGGACTGACCTTTCCAAGACAAAGTGGCTTGCAGATGGGCTCGGGATCAGGGAGAGAGGGGAAGGGAGGTATGGCTCGACAGGATTCTCCCCCCTACTGGTGAGCCTGGTAGTTTGACGGGCAGTGAGGACATGAAGCTAGAAAAGGTTTCCTGCAATACAAGCAGCTGTTACTCTTAATGCGGCGCTGATGTAATGGCAAACTTCTTTATCTGTAACCATTTGTGGCATCTAGACCATTTGCTTGTTTACATTCTTATCGGGATGTGGATTCTGTGGGATGCCCCAGGTGTGAAAGATCACCCAAGGGGTGAGGTGCCACTTCCAGTGGCAGACAAAGGGGTGCCAAGGAACAACAAGATCAAGGATCTTTTGTTCCCCTTGAAGGGTGTTCCTCAGGTATAAAGGTCTAGATGTCCCTATGCTCAGGGTCTTTTGTTATCTCCTGACCGCTCAGTTGGTGATGTAGTGTCTGACGTTCCATATATGGTTTTTACTCTTTTGGAATGCCTGAAGCTCCATGTATGTCTTTCTATTCTTTGGGTTCATGTTTAGGTTAGTAGCCATGAACATATACATATAAGGAACAGGGAGAGGGCCTTTCCTCCCTTCTCTCTGTTTCTTGGAAAAGTGAGGTCATTGAGTGAGCCCAATGTCTTGCTGTAAATCGTAAAGACAACTAACATATATATATACTGATGTTGAGAGCTGTTGGGAGAGAGATCCATATTGGCTCGGATCCTCTCACAAGCTACTGCAGTGCTTGTTTTGATGCTGGACTTCTTTGCAATAAACTTCTATATGCAAGTAAGACAGTGTCAGCGGAGATCTTCTCTTCATCATCTTCACATCATCACCATCAAATATACCACAAGAATTTGGCGTCACGAACTTCGGACGTGTTGTGACCTGCAGCGTTCCTGGCAACTTCAGCGCACCTACTCCTGCACCAAGCCGGCAGATTACGGTGAGCATTTCTCACTTATGGGGTGCTGGTTCATTTGTTGATGTTGTGTGTGTTTGCTGTCTGGTTGCATCGTAAAGACTTGTGCTGTGTTGATGATTGGAGTGCGGCTCCGTTCTAAATTTGTTTTTATTGCGCTGTGGACAGCGCAACAGGGGGGAGTGTGACAGAGAAGTGAAGAAAATAAGAGTTTGAAGTAGTGAAGAAAATAAGAAGTTTGAAGTAAGAAGTGTAGAATAGCTTAATAAGTAACAATAAGGTAAACTAAATAACACCATGCAAGATTAATGAAGACTGGGCCCTTATCTTCTTAACGGTAAGACATGTGTACATTAGTCACTGCGTGAAAGTTGGCTTTAAGAGATAGTCAGATTAGGAAAAAAAAAAAAGAGAGAAGGAACAACCCTGGGCCCAGGGCAAATTGGATGATTGAAAAAAAAAAGAGATAAAGGAAAAAGGAATAAAGAGAAATAGGAATAAGGAAGAAAAGAGGAATAAGAGGTAAAGAGAAAAAGCCGCAGATTTGGTCAAAGCCCTCTGGGAGGCGGTTTTAGACAGGCCAAAAATCCTGGAACATCACTAGGTGAATTTCAGGTCAGTTCTAGGAACTGGAGGTGTAGAGTGTAAAATTCAATTGTAAGTTCCCACTTGAACACTAGTTGACGAACAGTGTCTGAAGCAGCCTCTCATTGAATATCTACACCTCATAAGGTAGCATAAATTTAGAAGGAAAATAAGAGAAAAAAGGAGCGGCAGGAAAAGCATGCTATAGGATAAAGTATGAATATAATGAATTTAGGATTGGATGTTGTTTGTGTTCTGGGATGAAGTTAATTTTGCTGTGTGTTTTGTGAATCTCTGTGGTGTCTCTGTAGAGTGAGCAGTTTCTGTCTGTGTGTGTGTGTGTGTGTGGAGTGCTGTCTCAACTGTGTCTCAGCTGTGTGTAAAGGCTGCAGCATGGGATGGTTGATGGGGTTTATGTTAAGGAGATAGACTTTACATTGAATAGGTATATATAGGTTGTGGTTGAAAACAGGAGATATAGTAATGTATAAGGAAAGATGTTTTGTCTTACATGGATAAAACCTATGAGCTTCTTAAGAGAAGACGTTTTTATGATTAAAACCTATGAGCCTCTTTTCAAGAAGACGTTTCTTTACTGTTAAAATGTATGAGCCTCCTTCAAGAAGACGTTCTTGTTATTGTTAAAACACATGAGCCATTTTCGAGGGGACCTTTGTTATTGTTAAAAGTTATGAGCCTTTTTTAAAGGACGTTTTTAGGAGAAAAAGAGGAAAAATGTATGAGCCCCCAAAAAGGACATAGAGAGATTGAGATTAGAGTGAGGATGTTTTGTCTATATGCATGGGTATAAAAGATTTAAAGAGAAATAAAAGAATAATAGGAGACACAGTTTGTGGATGATAATATATTATAGGAATTATGTTGTTAATAGAAATAAACTGATTTTTTAATATAAATGGGGTATGGTATGAAATTATAACTTGGTGTTTAAAAGAGGAAAAATCTGTTATAGATAAATTGATTTGTGTGTGGGCAGATAACTTGGTTAGATTGAATTGTTGTTGTGTTGTGAGGAGGACCTAGTAGGATCATAACATTAAAATCTTGTCTGTTCTTTCTCTTATTCACTTGTGCTGTGTGAGAGTTGGGGAGAAGAAAAGGAGGTGGAGTGCTCCAGGATGCAGAGGGATGGCAGCTGGCCAAGGCATCACATGGATTGAGGTTTGCTGATGACGACATGTGCAGCTCCTGAATCCAGTCTGTTCAAGGCCAGTGCAGTTTTATACACAAACTCTTTTCACAAATACCTGCATTTTAAATATATGTGGTTATTATCATTTGTGCATATCTAGTTTGTTTTTATTTATTGGTTAATATCACAAAAATATTTTAGAATATAATTATTTGATTAAGTATACATAACATAGTATATGTTGTAGTTGTTTAAAGGAGAAGCTTGGCAACGGACTGACCGGTTAAATGCATTTAATTAATAGAATATAATTGTTGGGTTAAAAGCTGTTGAATGCTGAGATTTTTGGTGATTTGAGGTGATTGTTTATTGAAAACAGTAACACACTTGGTGATAGTTGGTCTCTTGTAGGAGCGTGTGATCTTTTGAGCCTTATATAGGATTGGACCTTTGTTGGCAGGAATATCTGAAGAAACTTTACACATAATTTGGTAGATTGATTGTGTGTTTAGTGGATATCATATGTGGTCTCAGTGTTGTGAACTTATTGTTATATAGATTAAGTTTTTGGTTTTTTGGAGTTGGCAAATTTATTGATTGTGGTAAAATAGTGACATAAAAAAATAAAATAAAAAAAACAGGGAGAAATAGTTTAAGTAATTAGCTTTAAATAGCTTAAGTAATTAGTCTTAACTTACAATTAAAGAAGTTATTAAAATGTCGGAAAAGGATATTAAAATTCCGAAAGTCATTACTCCTGTTGAAGTAGTACAGAAGAATAATCCTTTAATTAAAGGTATCGCAAAGATATCGGAGAAATGGCATAAGCGCTGGCCTGAAATTGATCAACCATGGCCAGTGGAAGGAACTCTTAATCCAGATGTAATTAAAATAATGTATGTGCTTGTGTCTACATATAAGGCGGAACAAAAGAAAGGCAAGAAAGGGGAAAAGCGTAAAGAAAAGAGACAAGTGGAGCTTGGTGCTCTTCAGTTGTTCGAAAATGAGGGACAGAAATTAATAAAAGCTGCAAAAGAAAAGAGAGATAGAAGTGTAGAGGAAATAAGAAAGAATGCAAAGGAAACAGAAAAACTAATGGCAGAAATTAATGCGCCTTTCTCACATGTGGATTCAAAGAAGAAACCCCCACCTTATGAGAAGAAGGTGAAGTTTGAGGAAATTTATCCCCAGCTCCCGGTGATCACTCAGGGGGGTAATTATCAAATCAAAGATGAAAATGATCGGGTAATTGAAGTAGGACAAGCGGAAACGACTATAACAATGTATCCAAGCTCTAAAAGTAAGAGGAAAACAATATGTCTGGAATCTAAAGATGATCAGAGTGACTCAGAAGAGATTGTGGGTGGATATGATCCTAAAGTAAGGAAGATGCTGGCCAGAGCGGAAAGAAGAGGAATAAAACATGGGTGACAGAGGATTCAGAAGATGATAGCTCTAGCGAAAGTGAGAATGGAGACAGTGATTGGGAGGAGCAGATTTCTTCGTCTTCAAGAGGTTTTTTCCCTGCAGCAACTAGCACTGGAATAGAAGAGGAGAGACGGACGGCCTTACAAGAGGTCGAGAAAAGTATGAACCAATGCCTTTCGCATCTCCATGAGACATCTAGACCAGAAGACCAGAAAGTATAGGAGAATCAATTAAAGTGGCTGCAGACACAGAAGAAAAAAGACCCCCGAAAACCAGGTAGGAGATGTGCACTGAGACCAAGAAAAGGGAAAATGTGTCCAGTGGTTGTCCGAGGAGAGAATTTGGATTACAAGCCTTGGCAGAATACAGATAAGTCAGATATACTTGAGAAGTTATCCTGATAATATTCCTGATAATATTCTTATTGAGCCATTGGGACAGGAGGAAAACCCGAGGGCCTATGTGTCAAGAGCCCATCAAGTGTGGAGAAATGTTACAGGAAATGATCCAGATTTGAATCAAATGGAGCAGTCAATTTTGTGGGCTAAAATACAGAAGGGGCTGCCCTTACCAGTAAGGAGCAAATTGGCAGAGGTGGTTGGTCTTGGAAGTATGACAAAGGGTGTTTATACGGATCATATAGCCCATCAAGTGGAGCTATATAGGAAAAAGGAACATGATCAGAAAGAGCAGGATCAAGAGATCCTTAGAAAACTTAATCAAATACAGCTGGTGGATAATAAGAAGAAAGAGAAGAAGCAGGCTCTAGTGATACAAAGTCAGACTCCGCTGAATCAACCTGCACCGCAACCAGAGTCAAATCAGGTCCAGCTTCAATCATCTCAGCCATCATTGGTGGTTCCAGCTGTCTCCTGTCCACAGCCAGCCTTTGGTCAAATGCAGACCTGGAGAGGAAGAGGTCGAGGAAATCTAGGAAGAGGAAGAGGAGGACGGTTTAATTCAAACTTTCAACAGTTTTTAGAAGTGTGCTATAATTGTGGACAGCCTGGCCATTTTGCCCGTGAGTGCAATAGACCAGGAGGAAACTTCAGAGGAAATTTCAGAGGAGGATTCAGGGGCCAATCAAGACCACCTGCGGGACCGGTGAACCCATATGGGGGTCCAGAAACAGGATTTTAGAGGTGCCCCAAGGACCTGAAAGGGGGGTGTCAGCTGGTAGCATCAGGGCCGGAGAGAGATTCAACGATAGAAGTGAAAGTAAATAATTGACCATTGGAAGTGATGGCAGATAGTGGAGCTGCTTTTACCTGCATTCGGCCTGAAGATGCTATACATCTCCCCATGTCTGGTCAATTGATTCGGACAATCGGGTTTGAGGGAGTGAAACAGCTGATTCCTCTCACGGAACCAATTGAGCTCTGCTACAAAAATCAGAAGACTACAATACCCATATTGGTATCAGAACATACACCTATTGCATTGTTGGGAAGAGATGCTTTGTGCAGATTGAATTGTATAATAAAGTGTACACCAGACGGCTGTCTGGTGGAAGTGCCAAATGATGTGGTTCACCAATTATTGATGACTATGGAAACTGAAGTTTCTTCAGTATTTTGGATTGGAAATCTTGGAAGCCAGCAAAGGTATGGGAGAAGTTTATTGTGGCAAATTTGCCTGATGCAAAATCTCCAGAGTATCCATTACACTGCACACTCAAGTATTTTAAGAATGCTGCTCAGTCAAACTCAGAGGAATGGCTGAGTCGTCAACCAAAGCAAGTTCAACTTAGCTCATGCTGTATAATTTTGAGACCACAAGGAGCAGCCATGAAGATAAACAGAGATTAATATTTGGATAGGGAGTTTGACATTGAGAAGAGTGTGCTACATGTGACTTTGCTGGTGTCTGAGGAGTATGAGCAGAAGCATATAGGAGAAATGATGGAAGAGGCAGAGAAAGCCGTTTTTCTACCGGTAAAAGAGAATCTTGCCATTTGGAGGAGTGAGGATCAGCGATTTATCAAGATTATGATTTCTGCTCAAGGGAAAGGACAGCCACAAACTGTGCGGATGACACATGAGTCAAATTGCAGTACTAAGATGGACTCAGACTTCAAAAGAGAGGAAATGTTGCGACAAGTACCAGAGTGTCTGTGGTCTCGACATAGTACCGATATTGGACTTGTGAAGTCAGCTCAACCAGTGAAAGTTGAACTCCGACCGGGAGTTAAACTCCCTTGGAAGGATCAATATCCATTGAAAGAAGAGGCGATCCGGGGGATTGAACCACAAATTGAAGGACTTTTGAAAGCAGGTGTTTTGAAGATAACAGAATCCTCAGAGTAACACGCCTTTGTTACCTGTAAAGAAGCCGGATGATTCTTATCGTCTGGTACATGATTTGAAAGCAGTGAATGAAGTGGTAGCTGATTTTCCAGCAGAAGTGCCGGATCCGCATACTTTGTTAGCCCATATTCCTCCTGATGCGTCCTGATGCAGTGTTAGATTTATGTGGTGCATTTTTCAGTGTTCCACTTAGTGTAGAAAGTCAGGGTTTATTTGGGTTCACGTATAAGGGACAGTTTTATGAGTACAAGAGATTGCCACAAGGATTCAAACATAGTCCTCATATCTTTAATAAAGTATTGAAGGATGATTTGGCAGGGATCGAACAGGTGCTACAGAGTACTGTTGTTCAATATGTGAATGACATTATCATTTGTTCACCAGATGAGGAAACATGTCATAAGGACTCAATTAAACTCTACAGATACTGGCAGAAAAGGGACATAACGTCTCTCAGAAGAAACTGCAGTATTGTCAGGAGAAAGTAGTTTATTTGGGTCAGACAATAACAAAGGGACACAGAAGTATCTGACAGTCAGTTAGAGGCTATTCTTAAGGCTCCAAAGCCCAGAACAGTTAGAGAGATGATGACATTTCTTGGTATTGCTGGTTATTCCTCAGCTTGGATTGAGGATTATGCTAGTTTAACAGGGCCTTTGAGAGCTATGATTAAAGATACTGGAAATGCTCAACTTCATTGTAATCTTATTTGGACATCGGATGGCCTTTTGGCATTTGAGACGATTAAGCAGAGGTTACAGGAGGCTCCAGCGTTAGCGCTTCCAGACTACTCTAAGAATTTTTTGTTGTATGTGTCTACTTCTACTGGAGGTAAATATGCATGTGCAGTTCTTTGTCAGCCAACAGGTACAGGAACAAGTCCTCAACCTATTTCTTACTATTCTACTGCTTATTCAGAGGTAGAGCTGGGGCTGCCACTGTGTTATAGAGCAATGGTTGGAGTTTTTTTGATGTATGATAAGGCGTCATCTGTCACAATGGGTTATCCGGTGACTATTCTTACTCATCACAGCCTCAGAAATCTTCTGAATTATGGTAAATACACACTGACTATGCCTAGGCTCAGAGACTATTATAGGCTCTTAGAGCAGGAAGATGTCACCCTAGTGAGGTGTGTCACAGTGAATCCAGCTGAGAATTTGCCAACTCCAGAAGATGGTGAACCGCATGATTGTGTTCAAAAAGCAGAGAAATATTCAAAGCTTAGATCAGATTTGCAAGCCCTCCCATTGCGTGAAGCGGACTTGGAGTACTGGACTGATGGATCCTGTTATCGTGTGGGAGATAAATTAAGTGCTGGCTATGCAGTAGTAAAAGCCGAAGGAAGTGGATTTGTTGTAGAGAAGGCTGGAGTAGTACCACAGCCTGCATCTGCTCAGCTTGCTGAACTTGTGGGGTTGACTGAAGCGTGTTTGTTGGTGGAAGGTAAGCGAGTGACTATATATACTGATTCTGCATATGCACATAATGTATGTCACTTGTTTGGGTCAGTGTGGAAGAGCAGAGGGTTTAAGAAAACAGATGGCTCTCCGATACAGCATCATGCTCAAATAATGAAACTGTTGCATGCTATGATGAAGCCTAAAGAGATAGCGATAGCTAAATGTGCAGCACATAAAATGGATGCGTCAAAAGTCACACAAGGGAATAAAGTGGCTGATGAAGCTGCGAAAGCAGTTACGGGAGCAGATAAATTGAGATACATGCTAGTAGTTGTGGATAGATTTTCGCGATGGCCAGAAGCTTGTCCAACCAAGCGAAAGGATGCTCAGTCTGTTGCCAAGTTCTTGTGTAGAGAGGTCATAAGCAGGTGGGGACTTCTAGACCGGATATCCTCAGATAATGGGAAGGAGTTTGTGGATAAGACGGTGAAATAGATTTTGCAAAAACTGGGAATTAAACAACGTCTTGGAGCAGTCTATCATCCACAAAGCCAAGGGATTTGTGAAAAAATGAATAGCATTCTGAAGAACCGTATTGTTAAAATTTGTCAGCATACGGGGTTGAATTGGGTAGCAGCACTTCCATTGGCATTAATGGTGTGTCGCTCGAGTGAGCTGCGTGATTTGCATATGACACCTCATGAGCTGGTTACGGGAAGACGGATGCCAGTGCCTTGTTTGTGTATAAGTGGAAAGGGTCCGAGTTTGTCCCTTTTGGAAGATGAAATGCGAGCGTATGTTACATATATGACTAATTTGCATAAAAGAATATCCACATATGTTTCTGACAGGCAAAAGAAAGAGGAAGTGCAGGAGAAGCTCGATGAGCAAAAGAGGAGCACAGTGCAACCTGGAGATAAGGTGTTCGTGAAGGTGTTTAGAAGGAAGTGGTACAACGAACGCCGTGAAGGACCATTTGAAGTTGATTGCAGTACTGGAACTGCGGTCCAGGTTAAAGGGTCACCAACGTGGTATCATTTATCGCATTGTGTTAAAGTGCCAAGAGGTGGTGGTGAAGAGGTGCTGCGCTCTCAGAGCCAAGATGTTGGAGGCTCAAGAGAGTGGGGAGAAAATGTGGGAGAACATGCAGAAGAAGGGATGCATGAAAATCTCCAGAGACAAAACCCAGAAGGGGAAATTGTCCATGTTGGGGACAATGTTGATGATCATGTGCATATTATTGATGATGCCGGAAGTGACTCTGCAGTTAATGGACAGGAGAGAAGGTTTGTTGACATTGATTTTCAATATGTCCCAGAAACAGCAGAGTCTGTTTCAGAGGAGTGTAAAGCGCCAGAGGTTGCAAAGGGCTGTGATCCTAATACAGGAGAAGTTGGAGCTTCAGTTAGACGAAGGAGTCCAAGACCAGTTCGGAAAAGAGTCAAACCAAAATGTTACCAGGACTAGGGTCAGAGTGACCTTAGGGAAGTCAGTTCGGCTCCCATACCAGTGTACGGGAGAAAATTGCGGCGAAGGAAAATTTAGAGTCCAATGGGAAGATAACTATGGCAGGGTTTTAAATTTGTCAAGGACATCAACATTAAGGAAGTATGTGTTACTAAACGACAAAAAACGGTTGAAGACTGAAGGAGATTGTAGTCTCTATGTATATAGGCCCCAGCAAGGCAATCAAGGTGATTACAGGTGTTCTTTTTATGATCCGCGGTTTGAGAGTGAGGGACTCAGAGTTAATATAGTGACTCTAGAGGTAACAGATGACAGTAAGAGTATGGAGTTTCCTCAAGTTGTAGAGGAAACAAAAGAATTGATAACAATGGCATCAACTCTCCAGCCGAAAGTTGGAAAAATGGAAAGTATATCTACCTTTTCAGTGTTAAAGGTTACCGGAGGTATAAATGTATCACATTTAATTACAGTGTTGCCTCAGATAATTTCTGTGACGCCAACTCCTATGAAGACTGGTTAGGGTTAATTTAGGAAGAGCAGCCCACCTTCCTTGTCAATGTGGGAAATGGAATGTTGGTGGTACTAATCCTCCTAAGTGGGAAAATAGTCGTGGTGAAGATGTGTTGCTGGCAGGACCTGAAGTTGATATTCTGCCTCGTAATCAAAGGAAGTACTTGTTGTATAATGATATGAAGTGGTTAAAAGTTGTGGGTGACTGTTCGCTTATTTTGCGTAATGTTACTTGGGAAGACCAAGGGGAATATACGTGCACTTATTTGGAGCCAGAGTTTAAATTTGTTCCATTTCAAAATTATTGGATAGAAGGTTATATAACTCGTAAGTTAAGGCTTGTGATAAAAGATATGAGTCCTGTTGGAGCTTCTATGGTTGTCAGAGGGGTTCAGGAAGAATCCACCATGGTAATTACTTGAAAGGTGAATAGTATACAGATGAAGGCTGTTACTTTAGCTCGGGAAACAACTAAGGGTGTTAATGTATCAACCCAGGCTACTACTTTAGAAATGACTTCGAAGGGGACAAATACTACAATAGCAACAACATTTTTGACGTCTATGAAATTTAAAAATGAGACACAGATATTTGATATATCTTTGAAATCTAAGGAGGTGGTAAATGTAACTCAGAACCCTATGTTTAAGACAAAGTCTAGTGTAAACAGTAGTAATGAGATGTTTGAAATTAGAGAGCAGATGGTGGAAGAGAATGATGTAGGTTTATCTGTGAGGGGTCAGAGAACTCTTACCAGTGGGAAAAATTAGTTGTCTGATTTTGATTGGACATTAGGTGACATGATGGATCAATACCATGCACTACAGAAGAGAGAGATTAAGTGGAAAGCACATGGTTTTGATTCTTCGAGATTACGTATTGCAGACCCATGGGCAGGTAGGAATCTATGGTTCCAGCAGGTAACTCATTCTGTAAGATCAGTTAAGAAATTGAATTGTCCATGTATAGTGAAGATTCCAGCACCAGGCACATGGCCTTCAATTTTAGAGACGGTGCCAGAGCCATTAACCACTGTTTGTCAATCCTCTGTATTATCGTGGCTGTTGTATCAGCAGCAATCAGCAGGAGATACAATGATGGCTTTGTCAGTGAATTTGTTTAAGCCTAGATTTAATTGTTCTTGGTTAGGGGAATTACCATATGTGAATTTACTTGATCAGCATGACGATATGATGACAGCTGTTCCAGATGCAATGGAAGTAGCATCTGTTACAGCTAAACGTTGTTTTTGTTCAAATAATACTTATAGTGCGCCTGGAATGTTTGTTGGAATATCAGACTGTGATGAGTATATGATGGATTTGGGTAAACATGAACATAAGGTTAGTGATAAATTGTATAAGGTGATTTTTCATATATTAGATCACAAACAGAGTAGGACACTAATGGTACAGAATCAAATTTTGCCTGGAAATGTGACTATTGGAAATTTCAAGGATATCTGGTGGGTTTGTGGTGATAAGGCATATATATTTCTACCATATGGGTGGACAGCATGCTGCTACATGGCAACGTTGAAACTCCCATATGAGGTTTTTACTGTCGAAAAGGGAGAAGCACCTGACGAGGTCCAATCAGATGTTACTTCTGGAAGCAGGATAAAAAGGGAATTGGCGCAATTTCATAATTTGGAGTCTTACCATTGGAGGATAAGTTTAGGTGACAAGTGGGGTATAGGATTATTTCCATGGTATGGAGTGGTATTTTTGGCAGATCATATTGATAATATTACACTCTACAGGGCTTTGCAAATGAAACTATTAGGGGTTTTAATTATTTGTCGAATACTCAGAGTCATAGATTGATGTTGCTGAAACATGACATGGCTCTAGATTATATTTTGGCCAAACGAGGTGGCCTATGTGTGGCTTTGAATTTAACTGGGGATGCCTGCTATACTTTGATTCCTGATACTTCTGATAATATGACTAGTGTCATAGAGGCATTGAAGCGTATAAGAGATGCGTTTGGTCCATCAGAGGGAGTTGGATGGTCTGCGAATGCTTGGTTACAGGAGAAATTAGGACCGGTGGGAGCAGTGTTAGTTCAGATTTTGGTAGCAGTTCTTTTATCGTTGAGTGTGATGTTTTGTTTCTGTACATTGTTGTTGACCTTTGCGAAGGCTATGATATTGAGATGGGTTGGAGTTGTAATGCCTGGAGAACAAAATCAGATGCCATTGTTACATAGGATTGACACAGATGGTGATGAAAAAGTAGTGATAGAAGGTGAACTGTTGGAGACATATCCATTTTGAATATTTAATCTTATTGTAATTTTGATATCTTTATTATTTTAGTCTTTCACTATAGAGTGATATGTTAAAGGAGGGAAATAGAAAATGTGATTTATAAGTTGGAATGATATAATATTGTAAATTTCACATTTATTTATAGGGTTGTATTCTGTATTTGATATTTCAATGTATATCTGCTGTTTTGCAAAAGATACTGGTTGGTGTTTTCTTTTCTTCCAGAATAAGATTGGGGGAAAAACCACTATGAGGGGATTCAGATACTCAAACATGGACAGTAAGAATGGACTGGAGGACTGAACAAGACAACAACACTGTGATACAATATCCAGAGTCAACACATCATCGACACTACAGTGACAGTCGATGTTGCTGAGGAGCTGTTGTGTGATATATTTTTATGTTTAACTTAGTTTTTGATTTTTATGTTGTATGAGTAATGGTTGGGGATGATGTTTTTTGTTATTGGGTAAATACACTGGGACCTCCGATGTTTTTTTCTTTTTTCTTGATGCCTAGGGAAATTGGGGCTAGGCAGGGAAAGGTCCATTGGAAGGTACGATGGGTCGTCCAGCCTGAAAGTGGACATTGTTTGGATTTTATTTTCTGAGGGTTCCAGATGTATTTGCTTGAAGTTATATCCTTACACTAATGATGAAATTTCTTCTTTTAATTGGTCTGGAGTACTATAAGTGGTCGCCAAAGGCAGAGGGGCTGTGAGAATTTTCCTGTCTAGATTGTTTGATGGAAATTTCAGGAATGATAGCTGCTTGACAGGTTTTTCGCTCTCACACTCCATAAAGTTGTAATTATGCTCTAGGAAGCATGTGTAGGAGGACTGTTTATTACTTTCGCAAACATGTATGTTTTATTCTTATATTTTTCAAGACTATTCTAGCCTCGAAAGGGGGGAAATATGTAGTGTCTGATGTTCCATATATGGTTTTTACTCTTCCACGTATGTCTTTCTATTCTTTGGATTCATGTTTAGGTTAGTAGCCATGAACATATACATATATGTTCATATACATATACATAGACAGAACAGTCTCTCTGTCTCTTGGAAAAGTGAGGTCATTGAGTGAGAGCCCAATGTCTTGCTGTAAATCGTAAAGACGACTAACATATATATATATATATATATATATATATATATATATATATACACACATATATATACACACACACATATATATATATATATATATACACATACATATATACACATAAACATATATATATATATATATATATATATATATATATATATATATATGTGTGTGTGTATATATATATGTGTGTGTGTGTGTATATATATATATATATACACACACTGATGTTGAGAGCTGTTGGGAGAGAGATCCATATTGGCTGGGATCCTCTCACAAGCTACTGCAGTGCTTGTTTTGATGCTGGACTTCTTTGCAACAAACTTCTATATGCAAGTAAGACAGTGTCAGCGGAGATCTTCTCTTCATCATCACCATCAAATATACCACAGTGACTGACCTTTTTCTTGCAAGGAAAATAAAACTTTGTTGGCCATCAGAAGTCTCTATTTCATTCTTCACCATGCAGCTGAAAATTTCCACAACACTGATGCTCCTCTGGCTCGAGATGGGGGTGTCCAAGCTGCATAGGCTCAGGCGAGGGTTCCCTCTTTAGGGGGTCCTGGGCTGTGCCTCCCTCACTTAGCCATGCACGGAAACCAGGAGAAGATCAAAGCTGAACCAGAGAAGCAGTGAGTGGGCACCGTTGTCTCTCTCTTCTCTCTCGCAGCCGGTTGTCTATACAAATGACAAAGAAGACTAGACCTTCAAAATCAGAGAGCTCTGGATATGAGACTAGTTCATCCTTTATGCTATTGTGGTATATTTGATGGTGATGTTGATGTGAAGATGATGAAGAGAAGATCTCCGCTGACACTGACTTACTTGTATATAGAAGTTTATTACAAAGTAGTTCAGCATCGGACAAGCACTGCAGTAGCCTGTGAGAGGATCCGAGCCAATATGGATCTCTCTACCTAACAGCTCTAAACACCAGTATATATACATTGGTTGTTTACATGGTTCATAGGAAACATCTGGACCTTAGTCAATACCTTCACTATTGAGAGGAAGAAGATAAGGTGAGAGGAAACCCTCACCTTTAACCTCTACTAGTCTAGGGGTCACATTCTTGACTCTTATCCTAAACATGAACCCCAAAGGTTAACTCAGACATAGGAAACTCGTAAAAAGTAAAAACATCTAGAAACCCTCAGACATTCCAAAAAGACAAAAACATACATAAACATCCTGTATACTACATAATTCCCCCCTTCGAGGCTACCTAGCCTCGAAAAATAAAGAATAAAACATACATGTTTACCTACATATACTTCCCAAAGCATAAACATAACTTTATGGAGTGTGAGAGCGAAAAACCTGTCAAGCAGCTATCTTCCCTGAAATTTCCATCAATCTAGACAGGAAAATTCTCTTACGGCCCCTCTGCCCCAGGCGACCACTTTATAGTACTCCAGACCAATTAAAAGGAGAAATTTCATCATTAGTACAAGGATATAACTTCAAGCAAGTACATATGGAACCCTCAGAAAATAAAATCCAAACAATGTCCACTTTCAGGCTGGTCGACCCATCGCACCTTCCAATGGACCTTTCCCTGCCTAGCCCCAATTTCCCTAGGCATCATAAAAAGAAAAAAACATCTGAGGTCCCAATGCATTTACCCCACAACAGAAGACATCTTCCTTCAACAATTTCAACCTAAGAAAATGTCACACAGTTTAAGTATTACTCATACAATATAGAAAATCAAAAACTAAATCAAACATCCCACAACGGCTCCTCAGCAGCATCGACTGTCACTGTTGTGTCGATGAAGTGTTGACTCCGAATATTGCATCACAGTATCCTTGTTCAGAGTCCTCCAGTCCATTCTTATTGTCCCATAGTGATCCTTTCCCCCAATACTGTTCTGGAAGAAAGAAAACACCAACCAGTATCTTGTACCAAACAACAGATGTAAATTGAAACATCAAATGCAGATCATGATCCTATAAGTAAATGTAAAATTCACAATATCATTTCATTTCAGATTATAAATCACATTTTCCATTTCCCCCCTTTTATCATATCACTCTATAGAGTGAGAAGATAAAACAATAAGAAATATCAAAACTATAATGAGATATGAATATTCAAAACAGATATGTCTCCAACAGTTCACCTTCTATCACTACTCTTTCATCTCCATCTATATCACTTCCCTTCTCTTTCATAAAACTTACTTCAACTCTCTTTCAAACAACTCACATACCACAATCCTTCAAAATTCAATATACACACAACCTTCACATCAAAATCTTCTTTGCATATCTCGCTCCTCTCTCTCTATCCTTTGGCTTTGTGGATGATAAATTGCTCCAAACCATCTAATTCCCAATTTTACTAAATTTCACCATTTTATCCATAAACTCTTTCCCTTTATCTGAGGGTATCCAACCTGGAAGTCCCCACCTGCTTATGATCTCTCTACACAAAAACCTGAACATAGATCTCTGACCTTCAGCTGATTTATCATCACATGCAACAGTCTCATTATTTGAGCATAATACTGCATTGGAGAACCATCTATTTTCTTAAACTCTTAGCTCTTCCACACTGATCCACACAAATGACATTCATTATATGCATATGCGGAATCAGTGTATATCTCATCACTCGCTTACCTTCCGCTAACCTCTATTTGATTAAGTTTCCTAAGGATCTCTCGATCCTGCTCTTTCTGATCATGTTTCTTTTTCCTATATAGCTCCACTTGATGGGCTATATGATCTGCATAAACATTCTTTGTCATACTTCCAAGACCAACCACCTCTGCCAATTTGCTCCTCACTGGTAAGGGCAGCCCCTTCTGTATTTTAGCCCGCAAAATTGACTGCTCCATTCAATTCAAGTCCGGATCATTTCCTGTGACATTTCTCCACACCTGATGGGCTCTTGACACATAGGCCCTCGGATTTTCTTCCTGTCCTAATGGCTCAATAAGAATATTATCAGAATGTACATTAGTAGGAAAAGTATCTTTCAACACTCTCCACACTTGACCCCTACTTGCTGCAAACAGCTCCGGATCATTCACAGCAGTACCTATATATCGGTCAAGTCCCGCTTTCTGTAGAATCTCTTCCATAGCTGGAACTCCTAGGAGACTAGCCAAAAGTCTCTTAATATCTCCCATGGCAGCTTGTGTTCCCACCATAATCTCTTCCAGCTTTGAAATCCAAGGATGTGCTCCATCTTGAAGAGTAGGTAACTTCTCAAGTATGTCTGACATATCTGTATTCTGCCAAGGCTTGTACTCCAAATTCTCTCCTCGGACAACCACTGGACACATTTTCCCTTTTCTTGGGCGCAGTGAATATCTCTTCCCTAATTTTTGGGAAATCTTTTTCCGCAAAGTTTTCTTCTGTGTCTTTAACCACTTTAATTGACTCTCCCATACTTTCTGATCCTCTGGTCTAGACAACTCATAGAGATGCGAAAGGCATTGATTTATACTTTTATCAACCTCTTGTAAGGCCTCTTCCATTCCAGTGCTAGTTGCCGCAGGGAAAAAACCTCTTGAAGGCAAAGGAACTTGCTCCTCCCAATCACTGCCTCCATCTCACTTTCACTAGAGCTATCATCTTCTGAGTCCTCTGTCATCCATGTTTCTCCTCTTCTTTCCGCTCTAGCCAACATCCTCTTGACTTCAGGATCATATCTACCCACAATGTCTCCCAAGTCACTCTGATCATCCTTAGCTCCCACACTTATTGTCTTCCTCTTACTGTCAGAACTTGGATACATCATTATAGTCGTTTCTGCTTGTCCCACTTCTATTACTCTATCATTCTCCTCTTTAATCTGATAATCACCCCCCTGAGTGATCACTGGGAGCTGGGGATAAACTTCCTCAAACTTCACCTTCTTCTCATAAGGTGGGGGTTTCTTCGTTGAATCCACATGTGAGAAGGGTGTATTAATCTCTGCCATTAATTTTCTGTTTCCTTTGCATTCTTTCTTATTTCCTCTACACCTCTATCTCTCTTTTCTTTTGCAGCTTTTATCAGTTTCTGTCCCTCATTTTCAAACAACTGAAGAACACCAAGCTCCACTTGTCTCTTTTCTTTACGTTTTCCTCCTTTCCTGCCTTTCCTTTGTTCCGCCTCATGTGGACACAAGCACATGCATTATTTTAATTACATCTGGGTTAAGAGTCCCTACCACTGGCCATGGTTGGTCAATTTCAGGCCAACGCTTATGCCATTTCTCCGATATCTTCGCAATATCTTTGACTAAAGGATTATTCTTCTGTACTACATCAACAGGGGTAATTACTCTCTGAATTTTAATATCCTTCTCTGACATTGTAGTAGCTCCCTTCATTGTAAATTTAAACTGATTACTATAACTACTTCTAAATACTTAACCTACTTCTCCCTATTTTGTTTATCTATTTTATTTTATTTTAAATCACTATTTTACCACAATCAATAAATTCACCAACTCCAAAAGAACCAAAAACTCAATCAATATAACAGTGGATGTACAACACTAAGTCGACATATGATATCAACTACCCACACAATTAATCTTCCAAATTATGTGTAAAGTTCCCTCAAATATTTCTTCAACAAACGTCCAATCCTATATGGGGCTCAAAAGATCACACGCTCCTACAAGGGACCAACTATCACCAAGTGTGTTCAATCCTCAACACCACTCAAATCACCACAGACAATAAAACTCACATTTGCCACTCTGCTCTTAACAGCATTTGACCCAAATAATTCTAGTCTATTGATTAAATGCATTAACAAGTCTGTCCATTGCCAAGCTTCTCCTTTAAACAACTACAACATATGATATGTTATACCTATATAACACATATGTTTAAAATGCAGGTATTTGTAGAAAAGAGTTTGTGGATAAAACTACACTGGCCCTGAGCAGACTGGATTCAGGAGCTGCACACACTATTGTCAGCAAACATCAATCCACATGACACCTTGGCCAGCTGCCATCCTTCTGCATCCTGGAGCACTCCACCTCTTTTTTTCCTTCTCCCCAACTCTCACACATTAGACACACCTACCAACACACAGGTCACTCTAACATCTTAATTCCTCCATTAATACATTATCATCCATGAACTGTATCTCCTACTATTCTTTTATTTCTCTTTAAGTTTTTTATACCCACACAAAACATCCTACTATTCTTTCTATGTCCTTTTTGGGGGCTCATAAGTTCTCCTCTTCTCTCTCTTTTCTTTTTTCCCAAAAACGTCCTTAAAAAAGGCTCATAGTTTTTATTCAAACTGTCCCCCAAAAAAGGCTCATACACTTTTAACAATATCAAAAGTCCCCTCGAAAGAGGCTCATATATTTTAACAATAACAAAAATGTCTTTTTGAAAGAGGCTCATACACTTTATCAATAAAAGAACGTCTTCTTAAAAAGAAGCTCATAGGTTTTAATCATAAAAACGTCCTCTCTCAAAAAACTCATAAATCTTATCCATATCAGACAAAATATCTTTCCTTATACATTACTATATCTCCTATTTTCAACCACAACCTATATGTGTCTGTTCAATATAAAGTCTGTCACCTTAACATAAACCCCATAAACCATCCCATGCTGCAGCCTTTCACACACAGCTGAGACACAGCTCCACACACACGCACACACACACAGACACTACTCACTCAACAGGGACACAAAAAGGATTCTCAAAACACACAGCAGAGTCAACTTCATCCCAAAACACAAACAACATCCAATCCTACATTCTCAAAAATCTACTCATTCATACTTTATCCTATAGCATGCTTTTCTGCCGCTCCTTTTTCTCTTAGTTTCCTTCTAAATTTATGCTACCTCATGAGGTGTAGATATTCAATGAGAGGCTGCTTCAGACACTGTTCGTCAACTAGTGTTCGAGTGGGAACTTACAATTGAATTTTGCACTCTACACCTCCAGTTCCTAGAACTGACCTGAAATTCACCTAGTGATTTTCCAGGATTTTTGGCCCGTCTAAAACCGCCTCCCAGAGGGCTTTGACCAAATCTGCGGCTTTTTCTCTTTACCTTTTATTCCTCTATCGCTTCCTTATTCCTATTTCTCTTTATTCCTTTTTCCTATATCTCTTTTTTCTCCCAACCGTCTAATTTGCCCTGGGCCCAGGATTGTTCCTTCTCTTTTTTTTTCTCTTTTTCTAATCCGACTATCTCTCAAAGCCAACTTTCACGCAGTGACTAATGTACACATGTCTTACCGTTAAGAAGATAAGGGCCCAATCTTCATTAATCTTGCATGGTGTTATTTAGCTCACCTTATCGTTACTAATTAGGCTATTCTACACTTTTTACTTCAAACTCTTATTTTCTTCACTTCTCAGTCACTCTCCCCCGTTTTTATGCGCTGTCCACAGCGCAATAAAATCAAATTTAGAATGGAGCATCACTCCAAACATCAACACAGCACAATTCTTTCCGGTGCGACCAAACAGCAAACACTCACAACATCAATGAACGAACCAGCACCCCAGAAGCGAAAAATGCTCACCATATCCTGCAGGCTCGGTGCGGGAGTAGGTGCGCTGAAGTTGCCAGGAACGCCGCAGGTCACAACACGTCTGAAGTTCGTGACGCCAAATTCTTGTGGTATATTTGATGGTGATGTTGATGTGAAGATGATGAAGAGAAGATCTCCGCTGACACTGACTTACTTGTATATAGAAGTTTATTACAAAGTAGTTCAGCATCGGACAAGCACTGCAGTAGCCTGTGAGAGGATCCGAGCCAATATGGATCTCTCTACCTAACAGCTCTAAACACCAGTATATATACATTGGTTGTTTACATGGTTCATAGGAAACATCTGGACCTTAGTCAATACCTTCACTATTGAGAGGAAGAAGATAAGGTGAGAGGAAACCCTCACCTTTAACCTCTACTAGTCTAGGGGTCACATTCTTGACTCTTTTCTTAAACATGAACCCCAAAGGTTAACTCAGACATAGGAAACTCGTAAAAAGTAAAAACATCTAGAAACCCTCAGACATTCCAAAAAGACAAAAACATACATAAACATCCTGTATACTACACTATCACTTAACCCTTGACAAAAAACAGCTTGCAGAGACTCATTATTCCAGCCACTCAATAATCTGCAACACTGCGCATACCTTGGCGAAGGGAGAGTAACCTCTTGGAGGCATCCTGGCCACGGACAGGATGGTCGAAAACCCTCCTCATCTCAGCGGTAAAGGCAGTGTAGGTAGCTGTGACTGGAGACTTGTTTCTCCCACAGAGCTGTAGCCCAGGCCAAGGCGTTTCCACGAAGAAGCCCAATTAGATAAGCAATTCTCGACTGCTCTGTAGAGTATGTATGAGGCTGTTGAGTGAACACAAGATCAGACTGCAAAAGGAAAGAACGACATAATCCAAAGTCACCTTCAAATTGGTTGGGGGAAGGAACCCATGGCTCCTTAATGGGTACAGGAGTTGGCACTGCTGGGGTGGGAGCTGGTGGCTGAACCTCAGGACTCGGGCACTGATTAATTTGGTCCTGAATCTCCATGGCTTTGGTTGTGAGATCTCTGAGGCCCGCCATAACCTCCCTCAGTGCCTGGGCGTGCTGGCCAAGCAAGATTCCATGGTGGGAGACAGCCTGGTGGACAGGGTCAGTGTCTGTGGGGTTCTGCATGGCTGGATCGTACTGTCATGCCTGAGCAAGGAACTCCGAAAAGCAGAACACGGACTGCAAGAAAAATAAAGTTTATTAAAGGAATTTGTGGTGGAGCGGTGTTGGGGGTGTGCTGGTCAAAAAGGGGTGCAGTGGCAGGTGAAAGGATCCAGGGGGGAAGTTGTGCTGCTGTAGGTGCTGGTTCCAATTAGAAATTTGAGCGGCTGGCAGGAGGGTATGGCAGGCGGGCTGGCGGGCTGGCTGGTGGGCAGGCAGGCAGGTAGGAACTGAACAGAAGAAACAGGTTAGGTAATGATCAGATGCAGATTCTTGAGATCTTCTAAGATGAACAAACCGTGTGCATGGAGTGACAATCCAGCAGGGACTGAAGGCAGGAGCAGGGATTAAGTGCAACCTGAGTGATGAGCTGATGGGAACCAGATGAGCTTGATTGCAGCAGCAAGGCAGGTGTGGAGTGGCAGTGAGAGTGCAAGGGGGAGGGGCAGGCAACACAGAGACAGACAAACAGAAAGATACTGACAGACAGGTCAAATAGCTGACCTCGTGACAGACAGTATCTTTCTCAGCTGTTACAGTAATACTTATTTGTGTCTACAACTTTGAAATAAAAGCATCATTTTTTTAGATGTTTAAATGTTTTCAGCCTATGGAAGCTCATTTCCACCGATATAAGAAAAAAACTGCTCACATTAAGTCAAAGAGATAGTAAGTCATAATCATGAGATGATATGTTGAAACTGAGATAATAATTTGGAAAAGTCTGCATGCACTCCAATGGCACACCTAGCTGTCCTTGCCATGCCAACAATATGTTATCCTAAATAAGGTAACCATGACACTGACCAGATGTTTCCAGTTTCTGTTCAATGAAGATGGCCACTTCAGCCACATCATTTTTATTCTGTCTACAAACGAGCTGCTTCTCTGTTCAAGAGTGTGTTTCCTCCTTATAATCCAGTGTGAATCAGCAAGCAAATTAAGTATTTCATCTGCTGTAAAGCCTCGTCTTCAATGTGCTGACAATCCATTTCATTGTTAAGTTGAATAGGAGAACTCATGCCAAAGAACTGCTACTTTGAGTGTTGTGTGAAAGTATCTTATAATTTCGACATTATCTCATAATTATGGCTTTTTATCTTTTAATTTATGTCATCATTTCAATTTATTATGTCATAATTCCATTTTATTATCGTAATTTTGACATTATCTCATAATTTCAACTTCTCATAATTTTGACATTATCTTATAATTATGGCTTTTTAATCTCATAATTGCAATTTATCATCTCATAATTGCGATTTATCTCATTATTTCGATTTATCTCATAATTATGATTTTTTTATCTCATATTTGCGGTTTATGTCATAATTTCAATTCAATTCAATTCAATTCAATTTTATTTATATAGCGCCATATCACAACAACAGTCATCTCAAGGCACTTTTCATATAGAGCAGGTCTAGACCAAATAGGTATTTACAGAGAGAGACCCAACAAATCCCATCATGAGCAAGCACTAGGCGACAGTGGCAAGGAAAAACTTCCTTTTAAGAGGCAGAAACCTCGAGCAGAACCGGACTCAGGGTGGGCGGCCATCTGCCTCGACCGGTTGGGTTAAGAAGGGGGGGGTGGGGGGGGTGGGGGGTAGAGAATAGCGAAAGAAGAACATAGCATAACACAGGTTCCATATCAGATGTAAGATGAGGCCAGTAATACAGCAGTAGTAGTGATAGTAGTGATAATTAAAGTATTAACTGCTAACACAGCAATACAACTAATAGCAGTATAAGTAATTTCTAATTCTAGCAGCAGGTGTTGAGTGGAGTTGTAGGAGCAGCAGGAGACTTGTCATCACAGATCAGACTCTACAGCTCCAGAGGAAGAAATACCTGCAGAAAGAGACAGAAGAGGAGAGAGAGACGGAAGAGCACAATACTACAGGAAAGGGGACATATTGAGTTAGTAACATGTAACATGGGATATGAATCAATATTGAGTGGAGAGAGAGAGAGAGAGAGAGAGAGACAAGCTCAGTGTATCATGGGAGATCTTCCGGCAGTCTAGGCCTATAGCAGCATAACTAAGGGATGGTTCAAGCCTGAGCCAACCCTAACTATAAGCTTTATCAAAGAGGAAAGTTTTAAGCCTACTCTTAAAGGTACAGAGGGTGTCTGCCTCCCGGACCCAAACTGGGAGAAGGTTCCACAGTAGAGGAGCCTGATAACTGAAGGCTCTGCCTCCCATTCTACTCTTGGAAACTCTGGGAACCACCAGTAAACCAGCATTTTGGGAGCGCAGAGTCCTGGTGGGATTGTAGGGGACTATGAGATCTTTAAGGTCAGATGGAGCCTGACCATTAAGGGCTTTGTAAGTGAGGAGGAGGATTTTGAATTCTACTCTGGATTTGACTGGGAGCCAATGTAGAGAGGCTAACACAGGAGAAATATGGTCTCTTTTCCTAGTTCCTGTCAGTAATCGTGCTGCAGCATTTTGAATCAGCTGCAGAGTCTTTAGACACTTGTTGGGGCAGCCTGATAATAATGAATTACAATAGTCCAGCCTAGAAGTAACAAATGCATGGACTAGTTTTTCTGCATCTTTTTGGGACAGAAAATGTCTAATTTTGGAGATGTTATCCATCTTATTATCTTGTAATTAATGTCGCCATTATCTCATAATGTCGACATTATCCCATAATCATAATTTTCAACATTATGTCATAATTTCAATTTATCTCCTACTTATGACTTTTTATCTCATAATTTCAATTTATTTATTTATTTAATAATTATGACTTCTTATCTCATGATACCACCTTTCTATCTCATAATCATAATTTTTTAATCTCACAATTTCAACATTATCTCATAATTATGATGTTTTTATCTAACAATTTCGACACTATCTCATAATTTCAATTTATTATCTCATCATTTTGCCGCCTCATAATTTTGACTTCTTTCATAATTCAGACTTATTATCTCACGATTATGACTTTTTATCTCATAATTCTGACTATTTACCTCATGATTTTGACTTTACACAGGCAGTTTTTTTTTTCTTATACTGGTGGAAATGGGCTTCCATATCAGCCTGAGGTGCTCTGGTATGGTGAGAAAGCTGCCAGTCAGAGGTAGTTTTAATAGTGCCTGTTGTCTTTCAGTGTTCTGTGTAGAAAAGGTAACAGAAAGGTTTGTGTCATCAGAGTTTTTACCTCCTATCCTCTTGTCCTCCTCTGAAGAAACTCTGGGCCATGTCCTTCTTCAATAGGTCCTCTGGGATGTCCTCTGCTTCACAAATGGACTTTTGGTTACAGGACGGTCAGGTTTTTGTGGGCTGCTTTCATGCACTGCCTCTGATGGAGTATAGTCATCACCAGTGCTTTCAATGCAGCTTGTACAGGCCTCTGATAACCTCAGATACTTTGGAGAAACATTCAAAATATTTTCTGGTAAGCTGAAAATGAAACATACAAGAGGCTTATAGTTAAAAAAGACATGAACCAAGTGTGAAAATCTTAAATCTCTGGGTCTCTGAGACCCTCTTAGAACCTTGGCAACCTAACATGACAATGAACTCTGTGTGTTAGACAGGGTTAGAGTTGGTGTGGTTTTGCAAGAGCTACAAGGTTAATAGAGGTTGGTGGTTAATTCCACTGACTTTTATTTACAGTTGGATTCATTTTAAATGAATGTTAATGTCATGGGAATTTTCTGTTCAGTAAAGCACAGAGTCAGTGGCTGTCTTTCTGTAGGTTTAATTCTTACGTTTGCAAACGGACCCACTGTACTCCTCAAGCATGAGACGCACAATGAGTACTGAGTACAACAGATGATGGGTTAAATACAATAGAGAAAAGGTTACGTCCTCAAATTTACCAGCTTCTTCAAGGAAAACATCTTCTGGAGACTAAACAACAGTGTAGCCCTGACAGAAAAGGTGTCAGCACCCTCAGGAGATTACACAGCAGCCCCAACTATGCAGTCCCTGTCCTTGATGGGGTGAGGTGCCGTCACCTTATTGACATGTGGAAAAGTACTAAGCATATGATATTTCATAAGGCACAATTGTACAAGTACAGCACAAATGTTCAAGATTATTAATAAATCACAATTATCATGAATCATATGAGAATTTCCAATACATTAACTTGTTAGGTATACACACACACACACACACACACACATATATATATATATAGTATAAATACACATAGGGATATACAGACCTAACCCTAACCCTATCACCTGGGAGGACACCTGCATTGGAACTGGCCAGTAACAATAAAAGGATGAAATATTCTATTAAACTACTGTCATATGAAATGAGCTAAAAACAAATAACTATTAAATATGTAAATTGCAGCCATGTCTTTGCTGATATAAGTTGCAACATTATCTTCTTCCATCAATCATTGTTGCTGCAGGCAAAAGCCTGTTGCAGCATCTGAGTCTGGGGTTTGCTTTGAGCACTTTACTTTTGTGGGGATTCTCTCCATACTGTTTGACTGACTGATACTATTTGACTATTACTTAGGTGGTAAAAGAGGCTAATGGTGTACTATACAAGAATAGTGTAATGTGATGATATCACAACTGAAAATCAGATGACCAAATAATGAGCCAGCATTATTACCTGTGTTTGGTATTTTTTGTATTCCGTGCGCCTGAACAAGCAATTAAATAACACCCGCCCAGGTGACGTAAGTGTGTCCTCATTTCTGTGAGTTGGCCACTCTGTCTGCAGGACATCAAAGACAAAAAAGTGCATCTACCTGATGTAACATTTGACCATCAAATACATTATTTTCACAATT
Source organism: Lates calcarifer (assembly GCF_001640805.2). NCBI lineage: Eukaryota > Metazoa > Chordata > Actinopteri > Centropomidae > Lates > Lates calcarifer. The sequence continues at coordinate 70,212 of NW_026117304.1, read as the reverse complement.
TTGATGAAGAGCCACACTAAACATTGTTATAGACTAGCAAATAAGATTTTGACTGTTAAAAGATTGTGACAATGATGAATAGCTGTCTTAAATCAAATTCATGAAATTCTCAACAAGGCGTGACAATAAGACTGGGAATAGTAATTAATTGTTCCTTACTTTTACATTTACATTCACATTCACTTCAACTAGTACAGAACATTAGATGCAGAGAGAGCTGTAGCAGGTTTAAACACCCTCCTGATGCTGGCACTCCTTTCACAACCCTGAATATTAGCATAACTTTCAGCCTTCTGCCTGAGTCCAGCCCAATACATGTGAGTGGCAGGTAAATCAAGCAAATATATGTGTCAAAAAGGCAGTCTACTGCCTAAAAATGCTGTAATGGCATCTAAAAATTGAAGTTTGTTGACAATATAGTTCAACACTCTACAGTGACAAGCTAGGTAACGTTAGTCATAGGGACCGCTGGAGTCTGGAAAGGTGTGACCCTCCCTCAATTCTGACTACAGATGAGATGATGAAATTATACTGAAAAGGAAAATAAGCCTCGGATGACATGAATTTAACAGCTGTTTCAACCTTAGCTTCACTGGAACAGAATCAGAACTATAAAGAAATAACAGCTCTCAGTAAATGCTTCCATATGAAACTATTTGGTGTGCAGCGTATCGTTTTTCTTTTACCGTTTGTTTACTTTCAGAAGTAGCGAGGTTAAGTTGTTGCTAATAAACACAACATTTCCTGCAGGCACCCCTTCACATTAAAAGTGTTCCACTGACGAACAAGGCCAATGCTTTTACCTTGAAGAAACTTACAGGAAATATAATGTTTTGTCACAGAGTCAGTGGAATTTTAACAGTGGTGATATTATTCAAATAAAACGGGTCTAATTGACCAGGTATGAACGTATTCTGCTGTTAAATCGATCATTCGACGATTTTATATTAAAAATATACATTTCCATCAGCCACTTCCCATGTTGCAATCACGGCCTATAAAACGGCTGGACTACGGCAGATGGGGGCAATTTGAAATGGAATGTAGTCGATCTACAGCAGATAACCCAAAGCAATATGGAACGTACCAAGTCTACCCACAACACAATGGACCTACCTGCTTTTATGCTAATTCCCAGCAAATCTAGTAACGTCCACATGAACTGCACAAATACAGAGTGACACTAGTCATGTCCCTCATTTAATCCCTGCAGCCATCACTTTTATTTTATACTATACTGCATTTGACCTCCATTATTTATCTGTTCATTCATTCATGCATTCATCCATTCATTCATTCAGTCTACACCCTCAGCCCAGGACTTCTCCATCCTCATTGATGGTCATACTGTCACTCCCTCCCTCTCAGTGTGTAACGCTCTCCTTCAAATCCCACATCAGCAACATCATCAGGACATCATCCTTCCACCTCTGGAATAACGCCCATCTCTGCTCCTCCCTCTCCCACTCCACTGCAGAAATACTCATTCACACCTTTATAACCACCAGACTCGACTACTGCAATAGCCTGGTTACTGCTCCAGAGACCACATTTCCCCTGTCCTCCAACAGCTCCACTGGCTCCCTGCACCGCATCCAGTACAAACTCCTCCTCATCACCTACAAAGCTCTCAATAACCTTCCCCCCTCTTATCTCACTGACCTCCTCTACTACCATTCCCCCTCCCACCGTCTCCGATCTGCTGATTCAAACCTCCTGACCCCCATCACCTGAACCAAGCACCGGACCTTGGGGGACCGAGCTTTCACTGCCGCTGCCCCTACCCCCTGAAATTCCCTTCCACCACACAGGAACTCGGACTCATTACAGACGTTTAAATCACTAATCAAGACCCACCTGTTCAACCTGGCATTTACATAACTACAACTTTATTTAATTTACTCATTTCTTTTTACTGTTTCTCTTTTTTTATATTGTTAAGCGTCTTTGAGTGTCTTGAAAAGCACTATAGAAATTCTTCTTCATTATTCTTCTTCTTCTTATTATTATTATTATTATTAATGATAATAATGTTAACATAACAACAACAGGTGAAGCTGGTCAGGAGAACAGCCTGGAGACCAGAAAGCCACAGAAAATGTCATCACTTCATCTTTTTATCTTATTAGACATTTGTGTAACATTTTGTCATAATTAGTATTATTAGTATTGAGTTATGGCCAAAAATGTGTTTTGTGAGGTCACATTGACCTTGACCTTTGCCCCTCAAAATCTAACCAGGTCACCTTTGAGTCCAAGAGGAGATTTCCTTTAAGACAGATCACATTCACATGAATGGGACTAAACTTTGACCTTTTCGCTTCACTTAATAACTTCATCCTGTTAGATAACTTAGACTTACACAGACTTTTATTGTCATTCAGTATGCAGCAAGTGTATGTAGTATACAGGATGTCTTATGTATGTTTTTGCCTTTTTGGAATGTCTGAAGGTTTCCAGATGTTTTCACTTCTTACGAGTTTCCTATGTCTGAGTTAGCCCTTGGGGTTTATGTTTAGGATAAGAGTTAAGAATGTGACTCCTAGACTAGTAGAGGTTAAAGGTGAGGGTTTCCTCTTATCCATCATCTTCCTCTTAACAGTGAAGGCATTGAATGAAGGTCCAGATGTTTCTCATGAACCATGTAAACAACCAATGTATATATACTGGTGTTCAGAGCTGTGAGAGAGAGAGATCCATATTGGCTCGGATCCTCTCACAGGCTACTGCAGTGCTTGTCCGATGCTGAACTACTTTGTAATAAACTTCTATATACAAGTAAGTCAGTGTCAGCAGAGATCTTCTCTTCATCATCTTCACATCGACATCACCACCTAATATACCACATGTATACAGAACAAAATTTTGTTTGCATAGGCCTCAGTTTTTACAGTTTTCAGTGTAGTGCAAATGTGTGTGCAAAAAAATTCTGCAAGCAGAATGGAGATAAATATACTTAAATCTTACATATGTACAGCGATTTACAGCAGTATAGATCCCATTTGTGTGATTATTAACATATGAGTTATAGCACAAATGTGAAGAATTTTCCCCCACAGTGTTCCTAAGATTACATATAATATAAAAAAAATTAAAAAATGTTAATGATTGATTGTATTTACAGACATTAATGCATATTTTTATATACTTATGGCAATCAAAATTTTTATCATTCGTATTTTCCAAAGAATAAGACTGCTCTGAAAGGAAGTTACAGTGATTAAATGGGCTCCTCTGATGATTTAAGGCCAAATTATTCAATAAAATTAAAGTCTGATCACATAAAAGTGTACTAATCTATATAAAATATGAAGCATATGCAGTTACACACTTTGGTTGGGACCAATTTTTTTTTTTCAAGAAAACCACACTAGGCATATCAGCAGACTGTTTTCTATTGGTTGCGCATGTGGGAGGACCAAGATTCGGACCCCACGGGGTGAGTGGTATCTCAGGTTAAGGTCCCCACCGGAATAGAAACACACACACACATACGGGTCTATATGGTTTAGAGGGACATTTTCCCCAAACATGCCCGGTGGTGGTTTACATGGACTACCCTTTCCTGAGGTCCTAGAGCTCTGGGAGTTAGACTAAAACACTGTAAAAAATGTGGAAAAAATTTAGCTCACTTTCAGGTTCAGGTACAACCTACAGAACTCCATACACACCACCCTGATGCTATTGTGGATTAGGCAGACAATTCTCTTTTTGTGATTTAACAGGATATATCAAGCATTATTAGGACTTTAAAGAGACAATGACGTCACTAATTAAATAACCCCTCATTAACATAAATACACACCTGACAGCACACAGCATTAACGGGACAGTCATTTTATTATCAATAAACTGCTCTTATATGTGAAGAACTGCTCACATAAGAACATGCAGTATCAATATATAAACAGAAATATATTAATAAACAGGACTATGTGAAAATAAGTGCACTTGATCTGTCACATAAATACTGTAAATACAATGAAATCAAACCCCACAAATAGTTGTCCGAGGGCTTGCATTTCTTGCATTGAACCTGCAACATAACCACAACTAAACCCTAAATTAAACCCGGCTTATAGCTGTTTCTGTCTCTTTGCAGTTATTCCCCGGTTTCTGACAAAATCCCTTATATTTTGCACTGTTCTTTGTGCTAAGACAGGGCCTTCTGCCAGCTTACAATGACCACATTCGTTTTTTGTGGCCAGTTTTCCCTGAGAAATGTGGTCTTTGAAATGCCGCATTACTGCAGCAACCTCAGCCTTGGACCACGCTTTCTTCTGCACTCTTCTGGACTCGTGTTTTTGACCAGCATCTTGTCCTGGAAAATATGCAAAGTAGAAGGAAAAATATGACACATACAAAACAATGTTAGCCAGTTGGAGCAATCAAAACTCAATCAAACCTAACTTTGATGAAACCTAATATTTGCCACAGATGGCCTGAAGGAGTGAAAATACTATATGTTGAGTCATGTGCAAAAGTTTAAGGCATTGAAAGTACGGTAAGGATGTTCTAAAAGTAATGCATCAATAGTTTGTTATTTCTCTCTTGTCCCATTACAAGGAACAGTAAACACAAAAAACTACATTATCTGCTGTGACCAGCCTTTGCCTTTAAAATGGCACCAATTCTCCTTGGTACTTAGCAGGTAGGTTGTACCTTGAAGAAGTTGCCTTTCTCTTGGTGTAATCCCACTTTATATAGTTTTTATCTTCTATGTTATTTTTTTACTCTGATATTCTTTTTTTATTTTGTGTTTTTTTGATTGCCTTTTTTGGATTTTATTCCTCGCTTAAATGCCTTTTTGTATGTTGTGTAAAGATGCTTTACAATCAATCTTACCTTCAGATAAAGGGACAGTCTCATTTACTGTGGAGGTCACTAATGACACTGCTTCTGAAAAACACATAATTTGCCAAAAGTTTTTTTTGGAAAAAATGATAAATTTTATCACCAAAAAAACAACTATGAAGTGAAGTAACTTACCAAAATCTCCAGTGTCATGGACCTGCTCTGTGACTATAGAGTCTGTTGCAGCATCCACAGGCTCACTAGTTGCACACTCTGTGAATGCTGTGCCACTGTCATCAGATTCACTCTCGCTGTCCTTGACCTCAGTGTCACTTAATGCGATTTCATTTAGGAAATGGTGTTAGTAAGAGTAACATGAATAGCACAAAATGTAATAAACAACAAACAAAACATTTAATGACACTGGAAATATTTTATAGATATATATTGTAGTATCATTCAGTGGCACAATTCTGTAACTGGCAATACCATGAGATGCCAAACTTAATAGCCATTGCCAGCCTGACAATTTTGATTTATCTGTAATTATCATGTGTTCACAAGATGGATTTTAATAACTTGTGCATACAGATTAAAAAAAACATCTACATATTAGGCTTTAGTTTTGTTTATTGCAAAATGCTTTTAGATTTGGAAATATAAATTTGGACAACAGAATTTTGTGAAATCATTACACTATTTGATTATTGCGCAGCCCTACTATAACCTTTGACTTTTGTATCTAAGAGCTGTAGACCTTGGCTTATATTTGGAAATTAAAACTGATATGGAAATGGTTGGTGACCACTGATCTAAGATGTTCAGATGCCTCTGACTTAGCATTCAGAAAAAAACACTCACAGAAATTCAAATAAGCACTAATTACTGTACAAACCTTCAATTTCGATCTCATCTAGGGACTTCCCCTGTATGCTGGAAAGATGCCCTTTCTCCATCGACAGAAGCAGTTTAGAGATCTTGGCCAGCTGTGTTGTGGGAACTGGTAATCTGTAGAAATCTTGGTGAACACGGATGTCGTGTCCCAGGAAATCTGCAACCTGATCAAGTTCATTGTTTTTTAAATTAAGGACTTGTGAGAGTGTTGCAACATGTTTCCTAAGTTGCGTCGACCTGAGGTGCTCAGGGTGCTTTGCTCCACACTGGCTTGCATGAACACGCAAACAGTCCTGCCCTCTGTAATGGCTCATTGATTTAGGTCTTGCAAACAGGAAGACATTTGTGGCATAAACACCACACTCAGTCCTTTTACTGGTCAGTATTGACAGAGCATCCACCGTGGACCACTCTGTTGTCGTTGGTGTGAGCCAGAACTGCAACCTGTTCTTTCTGAGGCGCATTTTTGAAACCTCCCCAGCTCGTCTTCGATTAAACACAATGATTTGTGCAAGTGTAACTTTTGTAAGTTGAGCATAGTTCTGAGCAGTGGCAGTGTCCTTTAAGTTGCAAAAGGCACTTTCTGCAGATTTCTCAAGGTACTGGTGAAGAATCTGAACATCTTCAGTGAAGGGTAAAGTTGATGGCTTGTTGTACTTTGCATCACTCAGTGTGTTCAAGGCACTGTGAGACACCAACTCAGACCACTTGGAGAAGTACAACTTCTTGAATATGTCGGTGGATTTGATCAGTTCTTCATGTTCTGCCATGAGGGCCCTACAATGGATAAGACTTTCTTTACAGCTTGCACAACCTTCTGGAAGTTAGCAGGTTTAACGGCCTCCTCCAGATTATGTACTGAGAAGTCTGCGCGCAGACATAACAACAAACGCCCAACTTCACGAAGCTTCTGTCGCATGTATTCATACTTTGTAGGGTCTTGTCCATGTCTGTTGTAGAGTGACTGGGCAAACTGAATAATAGACAGGTCATTTCTCACAGCTGAGGCAACCTCATCCTGTTTCATGGCACTAAACAGGACAACACTCCACTTGAGATCTGGTGACAGGATGCAGACTCTTGAGCAACAGCCAAACCCAGTACTTTGGTTCTCCCAGGTTCGTTATCCAAATCTTCATCTTCTGGTTTGCAGGGGCATCTGCGGACATGTCTCCAAAGCTCCTTCCGAATGCACATCCCTTGACAATACATACAGTGAATAATCTTTCCGGCCACTGCTTTAGCCTTTGGTTTTCTCTTTACTTTCAGCGGGCCCATTCCACCCTGTAAAACGGCAGTGTTGTGTCTAAAATTTCCCTTATTCCTCATTTTTCTAAGAATATTTTACGCTCCTTTGAGTGCTCAGGGAGGGAAAAAACATGTACAACTTCTGCATGTGTAGTGTGTGTCTTCAAGTGGCGGGAAATTTTACTTTGTGGTTTACCACAAATGTAACAGTAATTTTTATTACTCATAGTCAAATGTGTTGATTCTTGGTTGTGACACTCTGCTTGATCCTCCAGCTTTTTCTTCTTTTTCTTTGAGTCTGATGTTTCTTCAAGGGGTAGGTGATGTTTTGATGTATGTGGCAGTGGGATGCCTGTGTCTGACCCATAAGATGTTCCAGCATCAGGTATTACTGGTTTTGCTTGAATCTGTCCACCTTTAGACCCAACAGGCATTAGAGGTATACTTGTGTCTGAATCATCATCATCATCTTGAATCTCTGAGTCTGGTAGGTAATCCTCATCGGACTGGCTCTGATCACCATCAAATATTTGATCCACATCAGAATGTGGTACGATATCCTGATCTGATGACAGTTCATCCTCAGAACCTTTAAAAAGCTGTTGCTCCTGAAATGGTGACAAAACACATTTTAGCAAGTTATGGACACTTTATGGGTAGTTTAAAAATTCAAGACAACTTGATACTTACCTGTGATGGGTGTTGGAGGTTAGCATTTGTAATCCGTCTGAGGCAGGATTTATGCCAGACCCCTGAACAAACTGTAACACATTTTCAATATATTAATTTAAACCTTGTGGGTCTGTTTAAGTTGTTGTCCTCTAACAGTAGTGATTTGGGATACACACAAACAGCAAAAATGTTTCACCTCAAACATGACACCCTCACAGATTTTGTTAGTGCCAAAATGAAACATCTTTAAGTAATCTAAACTTTAATAAATCTCCTGTAACCAAATGAGGTTGCAGAGTTTAATAATGATACCTTTTTAACTCATCGTAAAATATTTGATATAACAATCTATGCTGTGTACCAAGGATGAGTGGTTAATCATACATTAGAATAAAAGTCATGTATTCAGTTGAAAGTTCATTAGGTACAAATAGGCAAAATCAATGCAGTGTAATATAACAGTTCTAAAATAAGTCCTAACTTCATAAAGGATTCTAATGTTCAGTTTTTGTTTGAATTGTTTCAGAAGTGTTAATTCAACTTTCTGATCATTTTGGAAGCTGTAATTTGCTATTTGCTATGCTATTGAACTGTGTTGTGTTATGTATATATTTAGCCTATCCTCATTGATAGTAATGGAGTATAAAAAAAATAATAGAAACATCTGTCAGTATGACATAACACAGCTCAGCAACACCACAAACATCATCTTCCAAAATGATCAGAAAGTTGATTTAACACCTCTCTAAAACAATGTCAGCAAAAATATAACTTTCATGAAAGAATTAATTGCAGGACTGTTATACAACACTGTGTTAGTTTTAGCTTGGATGTACCTTATAAAGTGCTGATGGAGCCTATATCTACCTACTGCCATTAGCCATACATTGTACTAATGCTGTATATATCTCACCTCTGCACTTATAGCCCAGCCACTTTAAGGAGGATACAGGCCCCACACACTGAATGCATCTGTCCAAGGAGGATACTGTTGTGCACACAAGGCAATGATTTTGACACTGTTGGCAGAATGTTATTAAAATGTCAGCAGTTTGAACAGCAAAATATTTCGCATTCACACACATTCACATTTGACATGTACAAAGTCCTAAAAGAGTAAATCCATTTCAATCCAATATCAATATGACACACAATTTACCTTTTCACTATTGACAACTAGATCTATTTGAGATCAAATGAACTGATTCTGGCTATTTTCAGTGGTCATCTAAAAACAGAGAACAAGAGAACACAAGTTCAAAATTACAACAGTGTTTAGTATCTATTTGTCTTATTTTAGACGTTGTTAAGATCAGAAAAAAGGAAAAAAAGAACTTTCTAGGTTTGGCTAGTCAATGTTTTAGTCAATGTTTTAGTTTGTTTGACTGACTTCCTGGAATGTGAGGATTTAGAGATAAAAATAATAATCACACGTATTGCTCCAATAAGAAAATGTTTAAAATCAGTTGTACTTACAGGGCTGTACTTAAACATGCACCTATAGCACGTTGAATGTGCTACAATCATGAACAGCATACCATTCAGTATATATGTATATCTTAGATATGTGTAAGTCAAGATAAACAAGAAAAATATTGCAAACCAAACTCCGTGAAGTTGGCTGTATGTTTTTTTTTTTGTTGAGTGACTCTGTGCCTTCATAGTTCCTAGATTTGTATCAATGAGTTTTGAATAAGATCTTGTTCTACTTTCCATTTATTACTAGTGACTCAGTTCCCATCCATCAGATGTAAACAACTTAACATTGCCCATTTAAACTAGCAGACAGATCAAATCAGGTTGTCCAAGTATTTTTACAAACCAAAGTGATGACACTGGAGGAAGGACCTTGTTAACCGTATGGACCTCCTAAGTCATATTTGAGTGGATCACTGCTTTACACACACACTCAGACATTATGCAGACCTACACTTTGAAAAGCATTTCATTAGAAGGACCTTACATACCACTGTCCATGTAAGTCATATCACAGTCAGATGACTGCACACACACACACACACTGCACCCATCCAACATGTCGGTGGAGTTTGCCACAAGTGTTATCAATAAGCAATACATTAGATTGTATTTACCTTTCCATCACTGCTGACTGGACCAGGTACTGGACTCTGAATCTGGTTGTCTTTGGCTGTCTTGATGTGGTTGCTGTCGGTCATTAGCTGTAGCACATAAAGCATATGGAGAAGAGACATTTAACACACAGGTACTGGGAATGTACCGCTCAAGAGGATATGTGAGGTTTGAATAAACAGAACAGTCCTACATTTCACAAAAAGAAAAAGAGGAAAGCTTTGCTTAGAATCTCACTGGATAATTATCTAAAACATCTAGTGAAAGATTCTAATGACAATCTATCATTAATGGAGACACACCTCTTCAGAATCATCAGCCGTGGATGGCAAAATTGTAGCAAGGTGATATAATAATATCCTGATCAACAAATTACATTTGATCGTCTCAGCATCAAAGGGTTAAACCAGTCAATGACCAGTAGTAGCTCAGTACTGCCAACAGTCCCAATCCACTTGAAGCAATTATAGAACCCATCATACACACTTAATTTCTGCCACCTGCATGTGATAGTGTAGCTGTGTTTATACTGGTTGAAAATCTAACTTAGCTCATCAAAGCTTTTGACAAGACCAGTTGATGCAGCTGAAGGCACCTTTTTTGGCTGCCGACCTGTTGATGCCTTTTGAGTACTTGTAGAGGGCTCTGATATGGGTGATACCTCACCCTTTTGCCCCTTCGTAGACGTTTCTTCAACTGTCTGAAGATTTTAATAACAAATATCAAACTGATGAAATCAAGTAAAATTCATTTTCTAATACTGTCAATATTTTAGATGTGTGTATGTGGCAGTGTAGATGTATTTCAGTACATCAACCATCAGTTTTAATTACTGTACTTAATGCAGTATGAATTGTGTTAAAGCCAAAGCAAGATGGAAAATATAAAGTGTTTATATGTATATTAATTTTTGTATAGTAAGAGCATGATCTTTATGAGAACTATCAGTAAAATTTTGACCACCTTGCATCTCCACGGCTCTCCAGTCTGATTCACCATAATTATAGGTGATCTCCTCTCCTGGACTTATGTCACGTGTTGCAAACAAACACAGATGGGGCTTCCCTTCCACTGTCAAGTACTTCATCTTGGCATTGGGATTTATATGGTCATCATTTACGATTCTTCCAAGTGACCCATCCTCTTTTGCTGCATCAACACTACAAAAGTACATGTAACACATTATTACAAATCATTTGTAATTAGGTAATATAACTTAGCCTGACTTAGAAGCCTTCCATTACCAATATAGTTTGGAAACTGGCTTCTGACTTTTGGACCCCATTGTATATGTTCAGTAAAATAAAAAAATGTAATTTAATTCTGATTACACAAAGCAATGACATGTAGCACTCACCACCACAGTTTTCCATTGAAAAAGAACTCAAACATGAACACCTTCAGGTTGGCATGGTAAAGTCTCTGTCTGCTCTCACATTCTTGATTACTTATTAGTTCCCCTCAATATTCCAACAGAAAATCTCCTTTTCCAAATGGAATAGATGTGAAGATACCACGACCTAGTTATAACACACATAACAAATATTAGACAAAAATAAGGTGCAATATGTAAAATATCTTAAATCATGATTTAACAATTAAAGGATGCTACTAACCTTTAAAGGCATTAATGTATCTTATGTTGAGTCCAACTTTGTCCCTTTCCAGTGCTCACATGAAATATTGCATCCTCCTTTGGATTAATGTGTCTTCGCCTTGACATGTTTACTGGCATGTAGGACAAGCATGATCTGAACACAAAGATCAATAGCTGTGAAACAGTTATCTACTTATCTGTTATCCTTTAATCGGTTTTATTCCCTGCTCTGTGTAGAAATCATCCTTACATCTCCTCTTCCTTATCACACCATCTCCCTTCTATAACTTCAGTATACTTAAATAATAATTTTTCACTAATAACAATTTAAGCAGGGTAGCAGCATTATTTGGTTATCTATTGTGTGATGTGACAGCAGTGGGTATAACATTGTGTTTATGGCCCTTCAAAACGGCATTCTATTCTGTATGATTTCACAGATTGAAATTATGACATTAACTCTAAGAGGGCTTGGGATGTTAGCGTTACAGTGCTTCCTGTTATCAGAGGGTTTCTTACTGTTCCATAATTCCATGATAATTAAAAAAAAACAAAAAGAAACTAACTTGTTCTCAGCCAGATCCAGACTTCAAAAAGATATATGTGTAATAAAATGTACCACAATTTCTTTAAACTAAAAAAATCTTCAATTCAACAAGGATAGCCTGATCTCGAAACTGTGTTCACAATTCATTCCTGTCCCTGTCCTCCGGTAATTAAGTTTACAGATTGACATTACCAGCAAATGCTGTTTTTAACCCCTTTAACCGCCTGCATCACTACTTGCCTGTACAATACAATATCATGTAGGCTACAAAACTCGTACCTACAGGTGGTCACACGTGCTAACTACGTTCGCTTCGGGAAATTAAAACCAATGGTTTATACGTATCCAGTATATATATATATATGAAATCATCTTGTATTTATTTATTTTTTCTCAAACGACAAACATAAGCTGTTAGCATGCTACTAGCAAGCTGCTCATCGATTTTCCCATCCACCACGTGTCCTCTCTGCTCGTGAAGAGTCGTGTATTTACGGGAGGAACGTGACGGACACAGAGCCACAGGCTAATTTAGCCACGTTAGCTTATTATAAGCAAGGACAGCCAAAAAAAAATAAATATTTTTCCCATTTCGATGCAGTACACCAAACCTGAGCCGCCCAAAAATGTTGCCCCTGTTCTCTTCTCCACTTGCTGCTGTTCTATTAACCAGCAAGGAGCGACTGCATCCCGATGTTAGCTGCCTAACAAACATTTCCCTCAGCCTGAACCGAGGCCATAGCTGCTAGCAGCTATCCTACCGAATGCTAAATCACGCACGCTAAAAACATACATATATAAATTACTTGACGTTCAATCAAAAAAAAGCTACTGTACGTACAAATATGTATGCTTACCTGTGTCCCTTTAATCCGCTGCTGCCACCGGGTGCACTTGATCTGAACAGGGGGCGTGTCGACTACTTAGAATTGACGTCACGTGAACCAGCCAATCACAACACAGCCCGCCGAATTTGGACCGTGTGTATCGAAATGTGTATGAAAGTGCAATTCAGCCGCCTCCTGCAGGCTGCACTGTTCTATACACTGGGATACACTCAAAATCAGGTCAAGTGGTAAAGAATGACTTTCGAAGAAAAAGAGAGAAAATGTTGTTTAGACACTACTGAATGCAGATACACTGTCCGAATTACACGGACATCGGCAAGGTCCGTCTACTACCCTCATGTCCGCGTAGTGCTGGTGCGTAATCAGGTGAAATGTCCCTCTATACCATATATACCAACGCGCACACACACACACACACACACTAACACACAACACTACAGATAACACTGTATTCAGAATACACTGTCCACTTCAAAACAGATGGGATCACCAGGCCATGAAACCATTTTGCCATTTTACCATTTTGTCCTTTTCTAACTACTACTACAAGTACAAGCTGTCCAGTCTTCTCCTAGTGATGAACGCAAGTGACTGAGCCTACACCAAATGGTCCAAACCTGCCAGCATACACCAGAGGCTGACAGCGTCCCTTTGTGATCCTGCGGGTCCTCTTCTTCATCTACGGAGCCCTGAACGTTGGCTGCACCTCTGGGAAGGATCTCCTGTCCGAAAGGACAACGCAGGCCCCAGAGGCCCAGAAGAAGCTGTACAACTCCCACAGTCATTGGAGCAGCAGAGGAGCAGCGCAAACACTGGAGCCCCAAAAGAAGAAGATGAGGACACCTCCAACCATCAGATGAACAACCCACAGACGCTGGAAGAGCAGAGGAGCAGACACCAGACTCACGGAAGAAGACAGACACCCCAGTCATCAACCCCAATCACACTAACATCACAAACATCACACATGCCTCCTGTTAGGCACTGGTGGCTGATAATAGCCCAACCACCAAGAATGGTTGTGTTTTGGACTCATCCCATACAACACAGGAAGTCTCCCACTGACTTCTCCAACCACGTGTCACACTACGCACTACACTCAAACTCTATCATGAACACTCCCTCTAAGACAATATTCATCATCTGTCATCTTGTGGCATGATCTGGGCCATGCGATTCCAGCAATTGGAGTCCTTACTGTGCCATCTGAGGCTCCCACTGCTAAAAACTTCACATGCACACACACAAACACCATGAACAAGATTTTTGGCGCTCCCGCCCCAAGCTGCAGAGTCAGGACAACCTCGGATTATCTGTTAGACCTCTCTTGAGGTTGAAGATCTTACAAACTCAACAGCAAAAGGCATGTCCCCACTTGCACAAGAAATCTCAACCACATGAATTGCAAGACAATTGTGTAACCCTGTCCCCACCAATAGGCTGTGTGACTGGTTTAAAGGAAATCTAGGGGTTTTGAGTTATCTAACCTTGAATCTGTATTCATTGTGCTTGGGATCCTAATTGCTAATAGCTTATTGGCCACCTGTCTTATGTCCATTTTTGCTAATCACTGAGTAACAACACTGTGCAAAAAACAAGGTCCTTTACTTAATCCTGCAGTTCATCACACCTCCTAGTGTTCAGACTCTGTAAATAATGTTTTGTCTTTAGTTTTGTTTTGTTTAATTGTTTGTTTGTTTTCTCTTTTACTTTTGTTCCTTTTCTTTTCCCCAACCATTTATTTTATCATCTATCCATCCATCCATCCATCCATCCATCCAAACAACTGTCATGAAGATGCATTTTAAACCTCTGTGAATTAATGTGTTGGATCATTAAGTTGTGATTAATTAATAATCAAAAGGGGGAATTGTAATGGCAAATTTCATTATCTTTATCTGTAACCATTTGCTTGTTTGCATTCTCATTGGGATGTGGATTCTGTGAGATGCCCCAGGTGTGAAAGATCACCCCAGGGGTGGGGTGCCACTTCCAGTGGCAGACAACGGGGTGCCAAGGAACAACAAATATCAAGGATCCTTTGTTCCCCTATAGGGGCATTCCTCAGGTATAAAGGTCTAGATGTCCCTATGCTCAGGGTCTTTTGCCATCTCCTGACCACTCAGATGGTGACTGACCTTTTTCTTGCAAGGAAAATAAAACTTTGTCGGCTGGCAGAAGTCTCTATTTCATTCTTCACCAGCAGCTGAGAAAATTTCCACAACAGTTGTCACAAAGTACTGACCACATACAGTTGTGATTTCACAAAGTACTGACAACAACTAAGTGTGATGCCACAATGTACTAACCACATACAACTGTGATGTCACAAAGTACTGACCACATACAATTGTGATGTCACAAAGTAATGATAACTGAGACATAACTGCTTTAACTGAACACATGCAATTGTGATGTCACAAAGTACTGACCACAACAAAGTCTGATGTCACAAAGTACTGACTACATACAATTGTGATGTCACAAAGTCCTGACCACAAACAACTGTACTGTCACAAAGTACTGACCAAAACTATTTGTGATGTCAAGCCTGTGAATATTCTCATTCATCCAGGTCATAGTTATCTCAAGGAAATTTAAATCGAACGCAACTGGACTTAGTTGTAGTCTAGAAAATATGGCCTTGTTTTCCCAATATGGCCTACAGGTGAGTGGAACCACATGACAGCTTCTTGACCGTTCGGTCTAGCTCAACTTGGAAGCCTTGAAATTTGGCCGTGCCACTCAACAGCCACACCTGTCAGTCCTTTCATGTGCACTTGATGTCCTGCATACGCCATAAAAACTGCGTGAATTTCCCATAGATTTTGCATCACCCTAATGCTGCCTTTGACCAAGTATCTGTCTGCATTTTCACCGAATGTCCCCTCAACCTGGGTTTAGTCCAAGAGCTTTCTGAGCTCTCATTATTCACACAATATTTACTGCAGCAAGCAATTCATCCTCTGCAGATTCACTAGCTCTCTCACTGACCAGGCTTAACTGTGTGAACATCTTTTTGTTTTACAGCATCTCCTTTCTTTTCAGTCTTTGAGTTTTTGTGTGTGCTCTTTTTTTCCTGCGTGCCTGCTCTACATGGCCTTTTATCCACAGTTATGACAGTCCATGCCTTAACACTAGCATTGCAGCGGTCACTGGATGTACAGCCAGTTAGAGTCTCAGTCTGACTAAATAATCTTTCTCAGTCTGTGTCACGATCTACAAAATTCCTTGCTCAGTCAAGACTTCCGCAGTTTCCACTGTAACTCTACAGTATTTGAGTTACCAAATTGTAGTCAGGGTGAAATGTCTTGTCGGTGATACAGCTGTGTAATCTGCTCCAGGAAACCCAGCATTACCTCCTGTTTTCCAGTTCAGATGAGACAACCCTCCTGGGAATAGTCAGCCCAGGAGGGTTGGAGAAGAAATGATGTGATGAGTGAAGAGACAGCTGTAAGGACGGACTTTTTTTTTTAACATGCTGTCAGTGTGGACATTCTGACAGACTGACGTGTGTGTGTGTGTGTGTGTATGAGACATAGAGGGTGTGTCCTTAAAGGTGTAGCTCACTGTGAGTCATTTCTCACAGAGAGCTCAAAAGCTCCATCCTTTTTCAGCTTCCAGGTTGTATGGTGCTGCCTTTCCCTCACAGACAGCTCCCTTCAGCAGGGCCAGCCCTTTAGACTCGAATGTCTGTGACTGTAGCATCAGACCAAAACACACAGCTAACATCCCATTACACCTTTTAATTCACACTTTGACTTGCATCTCTCCTTCTGCGCCTTACAGTCTAACTCCTGGAATCTAGCCCATAGTGGAAGACTGACTCTGGAAACACTGCAGAGCCTCTGAACTGTGCTTTATTATACTGAGAGGTGTTTCTAATATTTAGTCACCTCATTCATATGAAGGTGGTGGACAAAATATTAGATATAACCTTCATGATGGAGGAATTTAGTGCAGCTGTTGTAATACATCCTGTCTACACAGAAGGCGTATCGTGAGCACTTTGAGTTTGGATTAGTTTTAACTAGGTGTACCCAACAAACTGCAACAACATGTAAGTGAGGCCATGCAACAGTTTAGGAATGGGTCAGGAATCATTCAGAGCACTCTACCCCTGTCTTCAAATCATGTGTCACGTGTGTCTCTGTAAGCCAGTAAAACCATCTGGGAAGGTAAAAAATGAACTAGGAACACTGATGTGCAAACTGATGGCTTATTGGCTTAATCTGATCAGTTTATATTTGCCTTAATCTTAAAAATAGTTTGGAATGTCTCCGACTACACATTTATTTACCGAACGTTTTAACCTCTCAGCTCAGTATTTTGGTTTTCTCCTCCCAAAACTCCACTCTCAAAGTATCACTCACAGCAGCAGGTAGCTGTGTGAGTGAGTAAGCTTTAATGAAGCCACTGTACACTACCTGCTCAGCAGACTGACACAGTTAGAGTTTAGCTGGCGAGTTTAGCAGCTAAAGAGCCACTTATTGTTCTTAGGAATATTTGTATTTTATATCAATATAGATTTTCTCAGTGAGTGTTGGACTAATATCAGATCTGCTGGATGTGGAAGTAGAAACTGTCTGCAAACATGTTGAAAGTGGTGATTGTTTTCTTTGCTGGGCTTAAGATTAATCCAATATGTCAAGGTGTCAGCTCTGAGCCAGGGCTTTTTATTTTGTAGTTCAGTTTTGTTTGTATTATTTCCTGTTTTATTTTAAATCACTGACCTCCCTCTTGTTTCAGGTGTCTTGTCTTCCCCTTCCTTCTGTGCTCCCTCCTCCTGGTGATTACCTACCCTGCCCTAATATGTTTCACCTGTGTCTCATTGTCTGCCCTGCTCCTGTGTATTTAGTGTCTGTGTCTCCTGCACTCCTTGCCAGTTTGTCTTGTGCCTTTGCCAGACCTACCAGCCTTCACGTAGCTATCTGTTCTCTAGTAGCCATAGTTTTTGACCCTAGCCTGTGATTTTGACCTTGCCTTAACTCCAGTCCCTTTGTACCTCAGCCTTTTTCCTTTCGTGTATGACCTCAGCCTGTTTGACCATGTCTTAGCTATAGCCCTTTGTACTGTTGCCTTTTCTGACTGCCTAGCTGTGTACCGACCCTGCTGGAATAAAGGACCTTGTTTTTGTTAACTCTGTCTCTGCCTCCTGTCTGCGCCTGTGTCCACACTGCAACCCTTGACACAATATTTTTTTCAGTGAATCAAACACCAGGAGAAATGTTAAATATCAGATCATATGTTTCTGGCCTCAGAGCAGTTTTCATTCTTCATTGGTTTGCAGGCCAATGATGGAACTTTTCCTCAAGACAGATTTGACAGGACCACCTTCTGATTCTGTGAATGGATGTTTATGTATTTCACTTACGAGAACTTTGATAAACTTTCACTTCATGTACTGTATGTTTGCTATTTTATTTCAAAGGACAGAGCTGGAATATGTTTTATCTCTGTTCTGTGGTTGGTGTGAGTCAAGAGAAGAGCCAGGTCACTGTGGGAGTCCAAATCAACAGTGGAGTCATTTCACTTAGTCAGTTACATCCGGTGAGCTGGATGATTCATCTAATCGATGGTGGTCCTGGTTAAAATAAACCAACTCTGACTGTTGATAGGAAACAGCATGCCAATACTTGACTCATTTGTCCAGATCATACAGTTTGTGATAACAATATCCCACTTCAGCCACCTTTACCTCTGCGAGACAGCAGTCATTATTCACAAGGCCACAGGAGGTCATTGTTTCAATGTTTAAACAGAGAGCAGAGCTGTGCTTTTCTCTGGTGAGTCATGATTAGGAGAAAAACCAACATTTAAAAATATATCAGACCTTCCAAAAAAAACACAGTTGAACATATTTTACATTCACTCTGTTATTTCATTTTTTTTTTTTTTTTTTTTTTTACTCATGTTGTGTTTGAAGCCTGCTTATACTACATCAGTGCATATTAGCTAATTTTACTAGCGACAAGACGTCACAAAGCTGAAGGTTTAGCTTTACATTTTTATTCCAAACCAGAATTAAGACCTCTGTTCATTGTTAGTGTAGTGTACCAGCTACAGGAAAATGTACTGTAACATGTAAACTACAAGATTATGAGATGGAATAATTCAGCTTCTCTTTATTTTAAGCTAAAAAAAAGTTTATTTTTTAAGCTAACTTTTGGATTTTAAATCTGATACCATTTTCAGCCCTGCACACTTACACTAAACTTCTCCATGTAAACTCACTCTTCTTGTAATCAACCTTGTAATTGAAAATGGAGATGCCTTTAAATGAGTGCTGTAATTACCATTATCATCAGAGAGGGGAAGCCTCTTCATGTACACTTCAGTCTCAAGTGCTTACAGCCTCCCTCTGAGTAATTTGATCCATCACAGTAAAAGCAGGGTAGGAGGGATTTTACTCAGCTCTGTATTTACCATCATCATTGATATCATTCTCATCATTAGCATTGCATTACCATTTACACATTTCTTCAGGTTTGTCAGTTTATTCATGTTTACTTCTGTTAATTCAGTCATTCCAAATTCCTAATTACAGCCTGATGAGAACAAGATGAACACCTCACTTCACAGTTCCATCACTAATCTCCAGCTTCAGAATTTTCAAAACCAGCCTCGCAAAAGGTTCTGAATGAAACCTGAAATTAGGGAGAGGGATGAGGAGGTGAAAAGTGTGTGCAAAATACAGATCATGTTGATTGGACGGCCTGCTACAGCACTGATCAAATCTCTCTGTAAATACAGCTAAAGTTGAAAAAAAGAAAAAGTGTCCAGAAGGAGACTTTTATTTCTGAGAGTTTTGTTCACTTGATAACTTGGTAGTTACAGGCTGCGGTCAAATAGTCCTTTTTGCTTAGGAAGGTTCCTAACTGAGTGAGATGACCTGGAAGTATCTCAGTGGCAGCCATGCTAAGAGCTGGTCCAATTCTCCAAATGTTAAGGAAAGGAGCCTGCTTCCCACAATTCCTTCCAGCAGCAGTGTTTAAAGCAACGCCCCATCGTAGTTACTTTGCTCAGATCCACAAACATCTAAACACAACATTTGTGACACAATCCAAAACTTCTGAAAATCCTTCCCCCTCTAAAAAAAATATTTATTTTCTTTAGTTAACAAATGTATAAAAAGGGTCAAAGCGCCCATAACAGGAAACTATACATTTCTGTCTGAATATAATTTACTCAGCACCCGTCACACAATTCCTTTTTTATCGTTATTGTAATGGCTCAACTTTCATGTTATTATATTACTAGTATTGGAGAGGAAACCTTATTGAATTGTGGCCGACAGCACTGAGTTAGTCACTCTGCGTCTTCCATGTGTTATGAATAAAGTTGGTTAAAAAAAAAAATGCCTAGTGTAAGTACAGTCGGATTCTCTAAATATTGTGGTTCTCTTTTCCTAATTCCTTATCAGTCCTGCCTCACATCTTTCCTTCACCTCGATGGAAAACGTTTGACTATTTGCAGCCCATGTCTTTAATATGTACATTAAGTACAGTGCTCTGGCCCTGTTGTTTTGGCTCTGTTTTGTGACCTTGCTTGCATCATCTTTTGTCTGCACTGTTTGATGTATTCACTACATGTACAACACTGAGCCGATGGCTTGTTTGGATCTGTTTCTAGGGAGGTTCTGCAAAGTTTCACTTTCTGGTCTACAGCCTGGATCTTCTCCAAGGGTTGCACACGCTCATTCTGGTCACATGGCCTTTCACCATCGCTGGTGGAATATGGTGGTTGTCCCCCAGATGGATCTCTACAAGATCTGGATAGTTCCTCCACATCCTTCTTCAGGGAGGAATCAGATTTTTGCCTCCATAAATCTAAGCAAGGCCTTTGAGGCCTAAGTAACATGATGTCCAATCCTGGAGACCATTAACCCTCCTGTTGTGTTCACCCCCCGCCCCTTACTTTAGTATTCCTGGTCAAATATGACTAGTCTGTTTTAACTACTCTTAAATTAAAACAAAAACCACCAAATTTTTATTTAACACTCTTTAGCTGTGAACAATGTCTCAGAGTATTGGTTGACATAAATAACTGCTGTGAAAATACAAATAGGCACTGAAAATGTATTCCAAAATGAACATGTAATGTAAAAAAGAAATGGAAAACCAGAGACCAAACCCCTTAACATGAAGTCATGTGTGTGTGTGTATGTGTGTGTGTGTCTATGTGTGAAGAGTGTCAGCATGTGTGTATGTGTGTGTGTGTGTGTGTGTGTGTGTGTGTGTGTGTGTGAGGAGTGTCAACATTGCCATCCATACAGTCTTCCAGGACTGTGCTGTTCAGTTCAGGTGTTGTTCATGTTCCAGCATGAGATGTAAGTCCTGGAGCACATCAGTCAACACTTATTGACATCCTTCACACACGACAGACCATGCAAAATGCATGTTGGCTACAATATGAGAATGGAACACAATGCGGCTGTCATTGTGGATCCACAGAGTATTTACATATGGACAAACCTATACTCCCTCCTGTCGGCAGAACCTTGTAAGATCTACCTCATTAGGAGAAGCAAGGTCATTAATGGACAAAGAACAGAGCGTGGACAGGGATACTCAAAATGTGTCAAGGCAGGTAACCGTCAATCACATTTCTGAGATCAATAATAATGATAACAGTTTTACCTTCTGATAGAAGATCTTCAGCAGTGTGTAAACTCAACAACTTGGGTGGAGCTTCAGGGTGGCAACACTTCCAAATTTGGAAAATTCTAATAATTACATACTCTGTGTATGGTAAGCCATTTTTTTTCTATCAGCAGTCATTTGCATAAGAAACAAGATTAATGTTGGAGAGAGGAATTTCAGAAAGAAAAGATCAGGGTATGGTTTTAGATGCACATATGGACATAAGGTGGCATGCAATATGGTCCTATGCGTGGTCCAGTCTGAAAATAAGCAACAGGTTTAAGGAAGGTGTTGTTGGATGAGAGCAGACATGTAGAGACAGACAATCATTCATACCCACAATCAGATCTCTGGGCAATTTAGAATTACCAATTAGCTTAATCTATTTGTCCTCAAATTGTGTGAGAAAGCCAGAGTACCTGTAGAGAATGCACACAGGGAGAAACACAGGGAGAACATGCAAAACTTCCACACATAAAGGATTGCACTCAATTGACTGGGTTAATCAGTTAAAAAAGGGTTAAAAATACATCCCTAATTCCAACATTCAATCTTACAATAATGGATGTGCCATAGACAGGGTGTGTTTTTAGATTTGGTTGCTGCAAATGAGCCATTTCTCACCACAATGGAGGGGATTGCCTTATCCCAGGTGGATGCTTTGTCCAAGGTGTGAAGTCACACTGCCACAGCCAAGTTCCTCTGCCACCTTTCCTTTTGCGCTGCCTGTATAGTGAGATACTCACAAAAACTGTTACCATCTAGATCCAATATCCGTTTTTTTTTTTTTTTTTACTTCACCATCTCATTCTTTGTCTCACCAACTCTCCAAAATTTGAAGAGGCAAAAGAAAACATAAAGGCACATTCAACACAGAAACGAAGACATACATGAAGTCACCATCATCTATAAATTCCTAGTGACAACCACCTACAAGACAAACTTATACAAAACCACATGAAGTGACACATTTCACACAAACATGACAATTTAAACCAATTTTTTGACCAAAAGGGTAAGCTTAATATTCCCTGATGTAATCACTCTTGGCCATTGTTATTGGTTTTGGTGCTTCCGGAAGACTCTCTCTCTCTCTCTCTCTCTCTCTCTCTCTCTTTTTTTTTTTTTTTTTTTTTTTTTTTTTTTTTTGTGGTGGTTGCAACATTTTCCTTGGTATCAGTTATCATACATGTATTTTAGGATTGGTCAGCTCATTCTCTGCCCCTCTACTAAAACATTTCTCATGATCCTTCTATAGAATCATTCCAGAGAAAAGAAAATTTAGTGAGTCGATTCTAAGGCGGGGAAAAAACAAACAACCTCACAGCAGGTCAGTTAACTGCATTACAAAGGTGAAAGCATTCCTAAACATACACAGACAAAACCTAACCAATAAAAAATAAAACCCTTTTCACGACTATATGGCAAACTTGAAATTGAGGGTAACTTCTTTGGGATTCCAACTTCACAGACCTCCAACAGCACAGCAACAATAATTGGGTTTTCAAAAGGACCCCTTACCTCTTAGTTCAATTTGGATTCTCAGGTCACTGGGGTTTGTCTTTGGTCTGGAAGAAGAAGTCTCTGTAGAAGTATATTGCCATCCGGGTCACAGGTGTTGAAGCATTGATATGCATATAACAGATTTGAGGTGTGGTGAACTAAGGAGTGTGAGAAATTTGGTTCCAAATCAGATAGTCTGTGAACTTTGACCCCTGAGATCAAACAAAGGCCTAATTTGCACATTAAGTCTCTGCCCATTAGAGGGTAAGAATGCATGTTTGAATCTCATACTTGGCCCATCTTTACATTTGAGTGGGACAGTGACGTTTTCTCTAATTGTTTGACCTGATGAACCAGTGGAGTACACATCGTTTCCACTCAGTTTTGGTTTTGTAGTGAGTTCTACAGATTTTTTCACAGAATATGTGGCTAATGAGTCGACTAAGAATACAACACGTTGTTCTATAATGGCTAATGTATGTTGTGGTAACTTCTTGAAATGATCAGATGAACATATGAACTTCATCCCTATTTTGTGAACACTCAATAAGTTGTGTAACATTTTTACAATGGTTGGTGTTAGTGTTTAAGCACATTTTGTAGCAGTGTGTGTTAATTTGTGTGTGAATGTGGTGCAGTACCTTCCCCTGACCTCACAGGTTGGTTAAGCTCGTCAGCAGGAGTCCGTCCCTCTCCGGCTGCCCCCAACCATCCTCAGTCTGACTTGTTTACTGGAGTTGATGATGTTTTTGTGGGACACTCACATGCCCAATGTCCTTGTTGGCCACAGTGGTAACAGGCATCTCTGGGAATATTACTGGCTCTTTTATCCTAATTTTTTCCCTCTGCCACGTCCGTTACGTCTGTGTCGATGATCTAGTCCTTCATGTTCTCGGACTGTGTTGAACATGGTTACCGCAGCCATGTGTAGCTCTCTCTGTGTTGTCTCTTCTTTCTTCTTTTTCTTAGAGAGCAGTTGGTCATGGGCGTGTATGGCATGTCTGTGAAGTTCGGACAGGCGTGCATCATTCCAACCAATGCAGGAATTTTTAACAGCTGAGACAATGTCCAGTTTTAGTCCACTTAAAAAACAACTGCAAAGATGAATTTCCCACACATCTGGAGTATCTCTTAACTCATCTGGTGGTTGAAGGCCGCTGATGCTGTGGGGTTGGGATGGTGTTGTGAGGCTGCTGTGATGTCAGCAGAAGTCCATGCACGGAAAACCAGCGTTGCACCTTCTGAACCAGAGACTTCAACTATGGGCATGTTGAAGACTGCATCTTGAGCATGGTGACGTAGTCTATGTGCAATTGGAGAAGAAGGTTCATTCGTGGAATTCTGCGGTGGAGCAGACATGCTGGGTTGTTTCTGAACTTGCTTTTTGTTGTGGCATGGTAGAGGGATCTGCCTGCCCTCTCTCGTGGGGTGTTACAGAGTCATATGATGGTGGATTTGGAGGATGAATTTGTGGGCTGCCATTGAGGTCCAGGTCCAGCTTCAGAGCTGCCAACTGTGGATACAAAGAAGAAGAAATCTGCGAGTCTGGTGTTCTTTGTGTGCACAAATTTTTGTTCTCCTTTGTTTCAACTTTTTCACGTGAAAGAGGTAATTGTTTTTGCATTGTTTTTCTGTTTTGAATCTCTGCTTCCTCTTTCCACATCTTCAAACATTCTTTTTGGCCTTCCATAATTTCTATACATTTTACAGACACTTTCTTTTTTCTTCTCATTTCACTTTCCCTTTCCTTTAATTTTTCTTCTAGTTCAAGTATATATATTTTGTAAGCTGAGAGATCCCCCTATTGGGAATCCAAACTCGGCAGTCCAGACATTTAAATAATTTAAAATTTTATCCCCATATTTCCTTCTCATAGCATCTACAATCGGTCCCTCCAGAGGTCTCACCTCGACGGAATTCTTACTCCCCATTCCAAATGTGGAGGTCGTGCACGACTACCTTGCAATACAGACGTCTCTGTAAGGACCACTTCGTCTAACGATACAAGTGATAAAAAAGCAGGTCACTTCGTTTAAATGCTACAAGTGATAAAAGCAGGTTCACTTCGTATAAGGCCCAAGTGGTCAACAAGCCTGTTGATTGTGGATAGTATGAGAAATGGAAATATTAAGCCAAATTAAACCCAAATTTTAGTTATTAAAAGGAACTAAAAGAATCAATATTTCAATGCTCACCAGATGAATCTTGCTGAATTGAGTTCGTGGAATCCCAGTGGCAATGATCTGGGGTGTCAGTGATCAGTCCTCCCTTCTCTGAAGAGGATTTTTGAGGTTGGAAAGTTTTTGTCTTCCAGGATAGCTGGTCACTGTTCGCATTCCATCCCAAACGATTGCTCGAGGGATCCCACTTCTGACACCAAATTGTTGTGGAAATTTTCTCAGCTGCTGGTGAAGAAAGAGAGACTTCTGCCAGCCGACAAAGTTTTATTTCCTTGCAAGAAAAGTCAGTCACCATCCGAGCGGTCAGGAGATGGCAAAAGACCCTGAGCATAGGGACATCTAGACCTTTATACCTGAGGAATGCCCCTATAGGGGAACAAAGGATCCTTGATCTTTGTTGTTCCTTGGCACCCCTTTGTACTTTGTGACATCACAATTGTATGTAGTCTGTACTTTACTATGCCTGGATGTTTTTTCAAGTATCCTTAGATGTCCATCCACTGTCCATTGATGTTTTTTCCAGCATCCTTTGATGTCCCATCCAGTGTCCTTTGATGTTCTTTAATGTTTTTCTGGTGTCTTTTGATGTTTTTATGCAGTTTCCTTTGATATTCCATCCATTGTTCTTTAATGATTTTTCCAGTGTCCTTTGATGTCCCATCGATTGTCCTTGTTATATCTATTGTCCTTTGATATTTTTTTGCTGTCCTTTGAAGTCCTTCCAGTGTCCTTTGATATTTTGAACAGTGTCCTTTGATGTGATATCCAGTGTCCTTTGATATCCTTTCATGTTTTATCCAGAGTCCTTTGATTTTATTTCCACTGTTGAGGTCCATCCAGTTTACTTTGATGTTTTTTCAAGTATCCTTTGATGTCCATCCAGTGTTCTTTGATATTTTGAACAGTGTCATTTGATGTGATATCCAGTGTCCTTTGATGTTTTTTTCCACTGTCCTTTGATGTCATCCAGTTTCCTGTCATGTTTGTTTCCACTGTCCTTTGATGTCCATCCAGGTTCCTTTGATGTTTTTTACAGTGTCCTTTGATGTTTTATCCAGTGTCCTTTGATGTCCCATCCAGTGTCCTTCGATATTTTGGACAGCATCCATTGATGTCTCATCCAGTGTCCTTTGATGTTTTTTTTTTATTGTCCTTTGATGTCCAGCCATTTCCTTTGATGTTTTTTCCAGTGTCCTTTGAGGTCCATCCAGTGACTATTGATGTTTTTTTCAGTGTCCTTTGATGATTTTTCAGTGTCCTTTTGATATTTTTTCACTGTCCGTTGATATTTTGGACAGTGTCCTTTGATGTTTTATTCAGTATCCTTTAATGTTTTTTCCAGTGTCCTTTGATGTTTTATCCACTGTGCTTTCATGTCTATCCAGTTTCCTCTGATGTTTTTTCAGTGTCCTTTGATGTCCCATCCAGTGTCCTTTGATGTATTATCCAGTGTCCTTTGATGTTTCCTCAATTGTCCTTTAATCTTCTTTCCACTGTCCTTTGATCTCCATCCAGTTTCCTTCGATGTTTCATCCATTGTCCTTTGATGTTTCCTCAACATGCCTTTGATGTTTTTTCCAGTGTCTGTTGATGTCCCATCCAGTGTCTTTTGATATTTTGGACAATGTCCTTTGATATGATATCCATTGTCCTTTGATGTCCCATTCATTCAGTGTCCTTTGATGTCCCATCCAGTCTCCTTTGATGTTTTTTCCACTGTCCTTTGATGTCCACACAGTTTACGGTCATATTTTTTCAGTGTCCTTTGAAACCCCATACAGTGTCCTTTGATGGTTTTCTCAGTGTCCTTTGATGTCCATCCAGTGTCCGTTGATGTGATATCCAGTGTCTTTTGAGGTACTTTGATGTTTTATCCACTGTCCTTTGATGTCCTATCCAGTGTCCGTTGATGTTTGTTCCACTGTCCTTTAATGTCCATCCAGTGTCCTTTGATATTTTGAACAGTTTGCTTTGATGTGATATCCAGTATCCTTTGATGTACTTTGATGTTTTATCCTTCATCCTTTGATGTCCATCCAATTTCATTTGATGTGATATCCAGTGTCTTTTGATGTCTTATGATGTTTTATCCAGTGTCCTTTGATGTCCATCCAGTTTCCTTTCATGTTTTATCCAGTGTCCTTTAACATCCCATACATTGTCCTTTGATGTTTTTTCCAGTGTCCTTTGATTTTTTATCCACCATTCTTTTACGGTTTACGGTTTTTGAGTTAGCAACCTCTGATCACCAAGAGGAGCCTTCAACTGCCCCATTCATCTCCATTTTAGCTGTCTTCATACAAAACCCAAACCAGGCCAGTTTTTAAACTGCCATACTGTGGTCATTTTTCACTTTATCTACACAAATAACACATGTCTGTGTTCAGTAAAGTCTCCTGACACTGGCAATCACCAGATTTCATTGATAGGACTTATGGTTTTTGAATTATTAGGAGTTCAAGAGGTGCACAGAGCAAAATCTAACTCTGTAGAGGCTGAGACCTTGATATTGCTATGGCAACCTGTGAGTGCAGTTGGACACAAACAGGTGACTGTGATCAGCTGATCTCTGATGTCTGTGCTGTTTATCAAACTCTTGACTTACTTTTCTGTCAATACAAGATACATGGATTCCTCTTACTCACAAATCACTAACTGATGAGGTGAATTATCTTTAAGCAGTGTTTAAGACTTAATATCTCTTTCTATTTTAACTGAGTCAAACCCTCAGCAGCTGATTTTACCTTTCAACTGTTTCTACCTCTTTTACATTTTAATTTCCAACTTTTGATCCTGCATTTAGCTGTTTTTCCTTTCTGCTTCCACCCCTGTTTGGGTTGTAACTGCTCCTACATACTTTCTGCTACAGAAACCATTCAACTATCAAAAGGTTTCAACTATTAACCTTTTTACATTTATGCTTATTCAATTCTCTTCAACTCTTGCTTTTTAAAATGTTCAACTTTGTCTACAATTTTGCTATTCAAATGAATACTTCAGCTGTTGGTTTTAATTTTCAGCTTCTGCATCTGACCTTTCTCTCTGATAATTTCAGCCATTTTAAACTTCTACAATTACTTTTGCCTTTCAAATTTTAACTTTTTCTTCTGCATTTCAACAATAATTTCAGCCTTTCAACTTTTTCTTCTGTAGTTCATCAATTTCAGCATTTTAACTTTTTCTTCTGCATTTTAACAGTAATTTCAGCCATTTTAAGCATTGCTTCAGCGATTCGTTCAGCTCTCAGCATTCACACGCATTTTCCACAGGAAATGCATTTTCTAGTTTAAACATTGTCCTTTGATGTGATATCCAGTGTCCTGTATGGGACATCAAAGCAAACTGGATAAAACATCAAAGGACACTGGATGGGACATCAAAGGACAATGAAATAAACATCAAATGAAACTGGATGGATATCAAAGGACAGTGGAACAAACATCAAAGGACACTGGGTAGGACATAAAAGGACACTGAAAAAAACATCAAAGGACACTGGATAAAACATCAAAGTACCTCAAAGGAGACTGGATATCACATCAACGGACACTAGATGGACATCAAAGGACACTAGAAAAAAATATGAAAAGTACACTGGAAATAATATCAAAGGGCATCAAATGACACTAGATATCACATCAAAGGATAGTGTTTAAAATATCAAAGGAAACTGGATGGACATCAAAGGACAGTGGAAAAAACATCAAATGAGACTGGATGGACATCAAAGGACAGTGGAAAAAACATCAAAGGACATTGAATGGGACATCAAAGGACACTGAGAAAAAACATCAAAGGACACTGTCTAAAATATCAAAGGACACTGGATGGGAAACTGCATGGACATCAAAGGACAGTGGAAAAAACAAAAAGAAGACAAGTGGACAAAAGATCAAAGACACTGGACAAAACATCTAAGGACACTGGATGGGACATCAAAGGACACTGTCACAAACATCAAAGGAAACTGGATGCAGACCAAAGGAGAGTGGAAAGAAGATTAGAGGAAAATTGAAGAAACATCAAAGGACACTGGATAAAACATCAAAGGACACTGGATGGGACATCAAAGGACACTGAAAAAAACATCAAAGGAAACTGGATAGACATGAAAATGTAACCTACCTCAGCTCCTACTGTTAGTGGTAAAGGCTAGGTAGTACAGATATGATTTCTTCAGTAGGTTGATATTCTTGCAGACCAGTAAATCAGAAGTCTAGTTTTGCTATAGGAGAGGGGGGTACTAGCAATTTGCATTGTGTGTAAGAGTAAAGAGTTCACACAACCAACAGGTAAGTATTTACATAGTATGTTGTATTGATTAAGAAAATTGAAAGGTAAAAAGAAAAAATATATGAATGAGTGTCAATAAACACCTGAGATGTCAACAACAATTCACAAACTGAATCCCAAAGTCACTGACAAAATTACAGTTCTGGTTTTGGATGGCTCGCCACAACCACTGAGTTTCCCCTCCACCTTACAGAACAGGAAGAATCTCAGCAGAAGAAATATCCTTGCAGGTCTTGAAACCAGGAAACCATACAACGAAAAAGACCCAGCCTATAAGGGCCAAAAAAAAATGTTACTATATATTCTTGTAACAAAATATACCTCTGCAGATAAACACATATATATAAACAAATATATACACATTCCTGTACATCACAGTATTGCTTCTCAATTATCATCATAACCACTTTCACTGTTCATCAATGAACTGAATACAATTTTCAGTACTAACATGAACCAAAATGGCTGAGCCATCACTCTACCGCCACTCACTCACAGAAAACACGAGGCAAGAGCAAATGCAATTTACCACCTTAACATTTAAAGAAAAATGAATTAACTTGACAATTTTAAGCAAAACATACGTGAAATAAATGCCTCTTCATCCTACATTACCACTAGCATATGCACAATTTTTTCAGTCCATATATGAGATTAATGGTAAACAAGTTTACTCACCAGAGGCTCAATCACCATATACACACAATCTCCAGCACAATACAGGTTCACAGGGCTCTCATCAGTCCAGGCTACACTTGTTATAAAACAGGGACACAGGAGATAAGCAGTATATATTCTCACAAAATGAATTTAGCGAATCTAATGTGACTAGCGACCTAAGCTAACGCCAGGGCTGCTAATAAACACAACTCACGCTCTCTCCCGTCCTCTTGACAAAACAGAAAAAAATCCAGGGGGGTCTCGCTCTCAACGAAAATGTTGACAAAAAGGTCTGAATATCTTGCTCTTTTGCTCAATAACAGTAACACGTGCAGCGAAAAGGTAGCATGCAGCCGCCTCCACGTCGGTCCGGCAGAGAGAGAGAGAGGAAAAAAAACACAGCAGTACGTATGCCCTGATGGCACCTGATTGGTTACGCTACATCATGTAAACTTCATGTCATCATGTCACCTGAATCTTGTACACTTTCAGAAAAGCACATTCACCACCCTTAAGATGAAACAAAAATACTCTTTCCAACAGATCTAGATAAACATGTACATCATTTATCTTACTATTTATTGACATATTTAAGATTTTAATCCTAAATCCTATTTACTCCTTCGAGGTAAAATTATTTTAAATCAATCCTATTCATTTTATCTGTCACAAAAAAATATGAATTCATTTATTCATTCATTTCACCAATAGACCGATGAACTGGGTTACTCAGAAAAAGGCCTAGTAACCTGGGTTACATTCACATAGTTCATTTTAAGTGATGGTCGATCTAGGTCACCGTGTGCTACTTGATCTTGTATTGCTCTTGTATCTTGTATTGGCTGAGGTGATTCCTCCTCGGTTTCTACTACACGGTCGAGCATAGAACCGAGTCAGAACCATGTTCTGCCAGGCTGCTGCAGTTGTCGATGCTGCTGCTGCTGGTGCTGCTGCTGCTAATGCTGCTGATGCTGCTGCTGCTGTCATCCTCTTGGGGCTTTTTGTGGAGACTCAAGTGTTCGCTTCCTGATGATCTCCTCTCCAAAGACACACGCTCCGGTCGGCAAGTTCAAAAGGTTGTATAGGAAGAGTATGGATATTGTTCAGTCCACTTGGGACAAACTGAGTTTTTGTTGGGGCTCATTTTCATACATGTATCATTAGGGCTTGCTAGACAGTTCTGTTTTTGTGGATTACTGTGCGGTTAATAGTTTCAGTGGGGCAGCAGGGGTCTATCGAGCCCATGCTGTATGTGAGACACTCTGCTTCGCTTCAACATTTTTCGTTTCATTTTTCACCCCTTTGTGTTTCACATGTATCACAGGCACCCATCTCCCATCGTACACACAAGAGCAGTGGATGGAAGAATGAGCCGCAAAGAGTTTACCAGCAAATCCGCAGTGTTTCTTGAGATCGATGTCTCTCTTTTAAACTGTGATGTTTATGGAACTCAATAAAGTGTACTCCTTTGCATTGCATTACAGAATTGTATGTTTCTGTTATTTATGTCTCAGAGCAACTTAGTTTGTCAGGTTTGTAAGGTTTTGTCACCCTGAACAGGGAAGACCTGTGGAAACAAGCCTGCCACACATTCATCTCTGTGCAGAAAAAGGACCCGAGACAAGTCATCCGGACAGCACAATGACTGTTCCCACATAAATATGATACCAAACTTGAAACGTGAAATCCTGGAATTCAACAAGTTGCTGGATTTGGAGCGCAAACAGTTGACCGAGACTCTCTGTAAGAAAGCGGCCTTGAGCGCCGTTCATGTGAAATGGGAAGGGGACCGAGCAGAGGGAGAACGGCAGCGAGATGTGATTGCGGTAAAAGATACCAAAGGTGTCACGAGACCCTCGAGCGATGCCTGCAGGCACACGCTGCACGAACTCGAGTTGTGTAAAAAGGACCCGGAAGATACAAGAGAGGCCCTACGGGAAGCCTGTGAAGAGTGAGAAGCCTTGAGGGTGAAGCTCTCAGAGAGCCAACAGACTACCAGGGACTCAGCGGAGCTCAAGGAAACAGCAGGCGGCACGCAGCCATGCAAGCAA
The DNA here is from genome assembly GCF_001640805.2 of Lates calcarifer. Lineage (NCBI taxonomy): Eukaryota > Metazoa > Chordata > Actinopteri > Centropomidae > Lates > Lates calcarifer. The sequence continues at coordinate 38,192 of NW_026117304.1, read as the reverse complement.
ACTGAAGACTCGCACCCTCACTTGGACTGGGTAGGGAGACATTACCTGGCAGTGTCCCTCCTGGAGGATCACATGTTCAAACCTGGTCAATCTGTCACTCCGGCCGGGGTGTTACAGAAGCTGTTTGAGATGAGGGTAGGTGATAAACAGGCACAGGCGTTCAGCCTGCTGTTAGAGAACGTAAACATCATGCTGTCTAACCTCAAGCCCGAGTGGTATCCAAACACTTTGCTTTCAGCAGAGCCTACGTGCATGGCAACAAGTACAAAGCTACGGACAGGGTGGACACTGAGGACTTTGCGTGGCTTTTGTTCGAGTACGGGGCACACACTACTCTGATCGAAGTGCTAGCGGGGCTCCAGAACATACTAAACAGCACGGGTAAAGGAGGAGTGACGGTCGCGGCTCTGTACACGAGCAAGAACGTGTATACCTCGTACGTGACGCTGGTCAGAGCTCAGAGGGTGCGGAAAGTGAATGGCCTCTCACAGCAGGTTTGGCTGGGGGTCATTGTTTTTTCCAGTGTCCTTTGATGTCCCATCCAGTTTCCTTTGATATTTTAGAAAGAGTCCTTTGATGTTTCTTCAATTCTCCTTTGATGTTTTGTCCACTGTCCTTTGATGTCCATCCAGTTTCCTGTCATGATTTTCTCAGTGTCCTTTGATTTTATTTTGAATGTCCTTTGATGTCCATCCAGTTTCCTTTGATGTTTTTTCCAGTGTCCTTTGATGTCCCATGCAGTTTCCATTGATATTTTGGTCAGTATCATTTGATGTGATATCCAGCGTCTTTTGATGTCTTATGATGTTTTATCCAGTGTCCTTTTGTCAAGCGTAGCAGTGTGGACACAGGCGCAAACAGGAGGCAGAGGCAGAGTTACCAAAATCAAGGTCCTTTAATCAAACGGGGTCGGTACACAGGAAAGCAAAAAGAGAAAACAACGGTACAAAAAGGACTAGAGCTGAGGCAAGGTCAAAAATCACAGGCGAGGGTCAAAACCTATGGCTACTAGAGAACAGTATTTAACTCAAAGGCTGGTAGGTCTGGCAGAAACACAAGACGAACTGGCAGGGAGTGCAGGGAGACACAGACACTAAATACACAGGGGCAGGGCAGACAATGAGACACAGGTGAACCACATTAGGGCAGGGTAGGTAATCACCAGGAGGAGGGAGCACAGAAGGAAGGGGAAGACAAGACACCTGAAACAAGAGGGAGGTCAGTGATTACAAAATAAAACAGGAAATAAAACAAACACAACAGAACTACAAAAGAAAAGCCCTGGCTCAGAACTGACACCCTGACACCTTTGATGTCCATCCAGTTTCCTTTGTTTTATCCAGTGTCCTTTAACGTCCCATACATTGTCCTTTGATGTTTTATCCAGCGTCCTTTGATGTCCCATCCAGTGTCCTTTGATGTTTTATCCAGTGTCCTTTGATATTTCTTAAATTTTCATTTTGATGTTCTTTCCACTGTCCTCTGATCTCCATCCAGTGTCCTTTGATTTTTCTTCTATTTTCCTTTGATGTACTTTCAACTGTCCAACTCTCCATCCAGTTTCCTTTGATGTTTTTGACAGTCCTTTGATGTCCAATCAAGTGTCCTTTGATGTTTTTCCAGTGTACTTTGAAGTCCATTCATTGTCCTTTGATGTTTTTTCACACTGTCCTTTGATGTCAAACTAGTTTCCTTTGATGTTTCTTCAACACGCTGTTTTTTCTATTGTCATTTCATGTCCATCCAGTTTTCCTGTCATATTTTTTTCAGTGTCCTTTGATGTCCCATCCAGTGGCCTTTGATGTTCATCCAGTTTCCTTTAATATTTTAAACAGTGTCCTTTTATATGGTATCCAGTGTTCTTTGATGTACTTTAAAATTTTATCCAGTGTCAGTTGTTGTAATTTCCAGGGTGCTTTGATGTACTTTGATGTTTTATCCAGTGTCCTTTGAAGTTCCATCCAGTGTCCTTTGATATTTTAGAAAGTATCCTTTGATGTCCCATACAGTTTCCATTGATATTTTGGCTAGTATCATTTGATGTGATATCCAGTGTCTTTTGATATCTTATGATGTTTTATGCAGTGTCCTTTGATGTTTTTTTCCAGGGTCCCTTAAAGTCCCATACATTGTTCTTTGATGTTTTACCGAGTGTCCTTTGAAGTCTCATCCAGTGTCCTTTGATATTTTAGACAGTGTCCTTTGATGTCCCATCGATTGTCGTTTAATGTTTTATGCAGTGTACTTTCATGTCTTTTGACTGTCCTTTGATGTCCATCCAATTTCCTTTGATGTTTCATCCATTGTCCTTTGATGTTTCTTCAACATGACTTTGATGTTTGTTCCACTGTCCTTTGATGTCCATCCAAATTTTCCTTTGATGTCCCATCCAGTGTACTTTGATGTCCATCCCGTTTCCTTTGATGTTTCTTCAACATGCCTTTGATGTTTTTTCCACTGTCCTTTGATGTCTATCCATTTTCCATTGATGTTTTTTCAATGTCCTTTGATGTCCCATCAAGTGTCCTTTGATGTTTTTTCCAGTGGACTTTGACTTCACATTCATTATCCTTTGATGGTTTATCCAGTGTCCTTTGAAGTCCCATACATTGTCCTTTGATGTTTTATCCAGTGTCCTTTGAAGTCTCATCCAGTGTCTTTTGACATTTTAGACAGTGTCCTTTGATGTTTTATCCCGTGTCCTTTGATCTTTTCTACACTGTCCTTTGATGTTTCTTCAATTTTCCTTTGATGTATCTTTCCACTGCCCTTTGATGTCCATCCAGTTTCATTTGATGTTTTTTTTCAGTGTCTATTGGTCTCCGATCCAGTGTCCTTTGATATTTTGGACAGTTTCCTTTGATGTGATATACATTGTCCTTTGATGTCCCATTCAGTGTCCTTTGATGTTTTATCCAGTTTGCTTTGATGTTCCATACACTTTCTGTTGATATTTTGGACAGTGTCATTTGATGTGATATTCAGTGTACTTTGATGTCCCATCCAGTGTCCTTTGATGTTTTGTCCACTGTCCCTTAATGTTTTGTCAATTTTCCTTTTATGTTTTATCCACTGTGCTTTCATGTCCTATCCAGTGTCCTTTGATGTTTCTTCAATTTTCTTTTGATGTTCTTTCCACTGTCCTTTGATCTCCATCCAGATTCCTTTGATATTTTTGAGTGTCCTTTGATGTCCCATCCAGTGTCCTTTGATGTTTCTTCAATTTTCCTTTGATGTTCTGTCCACTGTCCTTTAAAGTCCCATCTAGTTTCTTTGATGTCTCATTCAGTTTCCTTTGTTTCTTCAAAATGCCATTGATGTTCTGTCCACTGTCCTTTAAAGTCCCATCTAGTTTCTTTGATGTCTCATTCAGTTTCCTTTGATGTTTCTTCAAAATGCCTTTGATGTTTTTTTTCAACTGTCATTTGATGTCCATCCAGTTTCCTGTCATGTTTTTTCCAGTGTCCTTTAATGTCCCATCCAGTGTCCTTTGATGTCCCATCAAGTTCCCTTTGATGTTTTATCTATTGTCCTTTGATCTTCTGTCCACTGTCCTTTGATGTTTCTTCTATTTCCCTTTGATGTTAGTTCCAGTGTCCTTTGATGTCCTTTGATTTCTTATCCAGTGTCCTTTGATGTTTTTTCCAGTGTCCTTTGATGTCACAGCCAGTGTCAGTTGATGTTTTATCCAGTGTCCTTTGATGTTTCTTCAATTTTCCTTTGATGTTTTATCCACTCTGCTTTAATGTCTATGAAGTCTCCTTTGATGATTTATACAGTGCCCTTTGATGTTTCTTCAATTTTCCTTTGATGTTCTTTCAACTGTCCTTTGATCTCCATCCAGTTTCATTTGATGTTTTTGACAGTGTCCTTTGATGTCCCATCCAGTTTCCTTTGATGTTTTAGCCATTGTCCTTTGATCTTTTCAAAGTCAAAGTCAAAGTCAGCTTTATTGTCAATTCTGCAGCATGTACAAAGTAGACCTGTGTATATATATTAAAAAAGAAATAAATAAGAACTGTACAATGTAAACAGTCTAGAATAGACAAGGCAAGTTACAGCGCAAATGTATGGTAGTGCATAAAAAAGAAGTTAGCTTATCATCTGGTGGTGATTAAAGTGTCTGTGTGTTGTTTTCCTGAGGGAAAGAGTTCACTTCAGTGAGAGAGAGTTTTAGAGACCAGGGGGTGTGTGTGTGTGTGCGTGTGTGTGTGCGGAGGGCGCTCCCTGGGCGCAGGGAGTTGTAGTCCAGGTGATGTGTGTGTGTGTGTGTGGAGGGAGGTGGCAGAGCAGGGAGAGAGTCAGAGTCCAGGTGGTGTGTGTGTGTGTGTGTGTGTGTGCAGGCTGAAGAGGCTGTGTGATGGGTGAGTGGGGTCTCTCGCAATGCAAAGGGCTTTGTGGGTGAGGCGAGAGGTGTAGAGGTCTTGGAGGGAGGGGAGAGAAGCGCCGATCTTCTCAGCTGTTCTCACGATGCGCTGGAGGTTCTTCCTGCAGGACATGGAGCAGGCGCCGAACCACACGGTGATGCTGCTGGTCAGGACGCTCTCGATGGTGCCTCTGTAGAAGATGTGCATGATGGGAGCCGGGGCTCTAGCTTTCCTCAGTTTGCGGAGGAAGTAGAGGCGCTGGTTCACTTTCTTGGCCAGTGATGTGGTGTTGGTGGTCCAGGAGAGGTCCTCAGTGACGTGCACACCCAGGAATTTGGTGCTGCTCACCCTCTCCACCACAGCACCATTGATGGGGCTGTGGTGGGGCATGCTGGGGGCGTCTTCTCCTGAAGTCCACAACAATCTCCTTCATCTTCTCCACGTTCAGAGAGAGATTGTTGTGTTCACACCACAAGGCCAGGCGGCTCACCTTGCTCCTGTAATCTGTCTCGTCGTTGTTGCTTATGAGACCTACCACAGTTGTGTCATCGGCGAACTTGACGAGGAGGTTGGAGCTGTGCGATGGTGTGCAGTCGTGGGTCAGCAGAGTGAAGAGAAGGGGGCTCAGCACACATCCTTGGGGGGCCCCCGTGTTCAGTGTGGTGGTGTTGGATGTGTTTCTGCCGACCTGAACTGCCTGAGGTCTCCCTGTCAGGAAGTCCAACAGCCAGTTGCACAGTGAGGTGTTTAATCCCAGCTGGTCCAGTTTTGTCCACTGTCCTTCCCTTTGATGTTTGTTCCAGTGTCCTTTGATGTCCCATCCAGTGTCCTTTGATTTCTTATCCAGTGCCCTTTGATGTTTTTTCCAGTGTCCTTTGATGTCACAGCCAGTGCCCTTTGATGTTTTATCCACGGTAATTTCATGTCTATCCAGTTTCCTTTGATGTTTTGTTTGATGTTGATCCTTTGATGTTTCTTCAACATGCCTTTGATGTTTTTTCCACTGTCCTTTGATGCCATCCAGATTCCTTTGAAGTATTTCACAGTGTCCTTTGATGTTTTATCCACAGTAATTTCATGTCTATCCAGTTTCCTTTGATGTTTTGTTTGATGTTGATCCTTTGATGTTTCTTCAATATGCCTTTGATGTTATTTCCACTGTCCTTTGATCTCCATCCAGATTCCTTTGAAGTTTTTCAGTGTCCTTTGATGTCCCATCCAGCGTCCTTTGATGTTTTATCCAGTGTCCTTTGATGTTTCTACAATTTTCCTTTGATGTTTTATTCACTCTGCTTTTATGTCTATCAAGTTTCCTTTGATAATTTTGACAGTGTCCTTTGATGTCCCATTCCAGTGTCCTTTGATGTCCAACCAGTTTCCTTTGATGTTTCTTCAAAATGCATTTGATGTTATTTTCAGTGTCACTTGATGTCCATCCAGTTTCCTGTCATGTTTTTCCCAGTGTCCATTGATGTTTTTGACAGTGTCCTTTCATGTCCCATCCAGTTTTCTGTCATGTTATTTCCAGTGTCCTTACATGTCCCATCCAGTGTACCTTTGATTTCCCATCCAGTGTCCTTTGATGTTTTATCCCATGTCCTTTGATGTTTCTTCAGTTTTCCATTGATGTTCTTTCCACTGTCCTTTGATGTCGAACCAGATTCCATTGATATTTCTTCAACATGCATTTGATGTTTTTTCCACTGTCCTTTGATGTCCATCCAATTTCCTGTCATGATTTTTCCAGTGTCCTTTGATGTCCCATCCAGTGTCCTTTGATGTCCCATCCAGTTCCCTTTGATGTTTTTTCCACTGTCCTTTGATGTCCAACCAGTTTCCTTTGATGTTTCTTCAACATGTATTTGATGTTATTTTCAGTGTCATTTGATGTCCATCCAGTTTCCTGTCATGTTTTTCCCAGTGTCCATTGATGTTTTTGACAGTGTTCTTTGATGTCCCATCCAGTCTCCTTTGATGTTTTATCCACTGTCCTTTGATGTTTTTTAAATTTTCCTTTGATGTTTTATACACTGTGCTTTCATGTCTATCAAGTTTCCTTTGATGATTTATACAGTGTCCTTTGATGTTTCTTCAAACATGCCTTTGATGTTCTTTCCACTGTCCTTTAATGTCCCATCCAGTGTCCTTTGATGTTTTATCCAGTTTGCTTTGATGTCCCATACAGGACACTGGATATCACATCAAAGGACAATGTTTAAACTAGAAAATGCATTTCCTGTGGAAAATGCGTGTGAATGCTGAGAGCTGAACGAATCGCTGAAGCAATGCTTAAAATGGCTGAAATTACTGTTAAAATGCAGAAGAAAAAGTTAAAATGCTGAAATTGATGAACTACAGAAGAAAAGTTGAAAGCTGAAATTATTGTTGAAATGCAGAAGAAAAAGTAAAATTTGAAAGGCAAAAGTAATTGTAGAAGTTAAAATGGCTGAAATTATCAGAGAGAAAGGTCAGATGCAGAAGCTGAAAATTAAAACCAACAGCTGAAGTATTCATTTGAATAGCAAAATTGTAGACAAAGTTGAACATTTTAAAAAGCAAGAGTTGAAGAGAATTGAATAAGCATAAATGTAAAAAGGTTAATAGTTGAAACCTTTTGATAGTTGAATGGTTTCTGTAGCAGAAAGTATGTAGGAGCAGTTACAACCCAAACAGGGGTGGAAGCAGAAAGGAAAAACAGCTAAATGCAGGATCAAAAGTTGGAAATTAAAATGTAAAAGAGGTAGAAACAGTTGAAAGGTAAAATCAGCTGCTGAGGGTTTGACTCAGTTAAAATAGAAAGAGATATTAAGTCTTAAACACTGCTTAAAGATAATTCACCTCATCAGTTAGTGATTTGTGAGTAAGAGGAATCCATGTATCTTGTATTGACAGAAAAGTAAGTCAAGAGTTTGATAAACAGCACAGACATCAGAGATCAGCTGATCACAGTCACCTGTTTGTGTCCAACTGCACTCACAGGTTGCCATAGCAATATCAAGGTCTCAGCCTCTACAGAGTTAGATTTTGCTCTGTGCACCTCTTGAACTCCTAATAATTCAAAAACCATAAGTCCTATCAATGAAATCTGGTGATTGCCAGTGTCAGGAGACTTTACTGAACACAGACATGTGTTATTTGTGTAGATAAAGTGAAAAATGACCACAGTATGGCAGTTTAAAAACTGGCATGCTTTGGCTGCTGTATGAAGACAGTTAAAATGGAGATGAATGGGGCAGTTGAGGGCTCCTCTTGGTGATCAGAGGCTGTTGCCTCAAAAACTGTAAATCCTATGGCTTAGGGAGACACACTGTGTGACAGAGCATAAAATTATCTACATTTTGAGATATAAATTGTGTGTGAGAAGTGAAAGGTGTGGGCAGGAGAAGAGGTGAAGCACAAAAATTTGAGAAAAAGTTGAAGGGCTGAAAGCCAGAGTGGGTGATGTCACGGACTCTAGCCAGCGCAATACACACCCATTATAAACTCAGAAATTGCCAAAAATGAGTATGAAATATAAACTGCTGTCAATCAAAAACTGGACAAGATATTAAAAAGTTGAATACAAGTGGAATAGCTGAACTTTTGGGACTTGTTTAAAGTTTAAATGAAGTTTCTAGCACAAAGTATGCTGAAGTAGTTAAAAGTTCAAAGATGCTGAAGTTTTCAAGGATTTGAACATTCCGTCCATTCATTTGAATGGGGAAAAATTTGCAGTAAAAGCTTAATATTTTAAAAAGTAGAAATAGTAGAAAAAAGTTGAATACAAGCAATAATATCCTGAATGAGCTGAACATTTTGATGGGTGAATGGTTTTGATAGCACAAAGTATGTGGGAGTAGTTAGATGCCAAAAAACGTACGGAAGAATAATAAGTTTATTGAATAAAGATTTGAAGAACTAGAAAATGCATTTCCTGTGGAAAATGCGTGTGAATGCTGAGAGCTGAATGGATCGCTGAAACAATGCTTATGGAAATGGAACAATGCTAATGGAAATTATTGTTGAAATGCAGAGGAAACAGTTGAAAGGCTGAAATAGTTGAAATGCAGAAGAGAAAGTTAAAATTTGAAAGTCAAAAGTAAACAGAGTTGAATGGTTTCTGTAGCAGAAAGTATGCAGGAGCAGTTACAACCCAAACAGGAGTGGAAGCAGAAAGGAAGAACAGAACAGCTAAATGCAGAATCAAAAGTTAGAAGACAAAATGCAAGTGACCATGCAGGAGGACTTTGCAACAAAAGTATCCTGTGTGACTGTTTACATCCTGTGGGGACACTCCCACCCCACCCTGCAGCCATGATAGAAACAAAGTAACTAAAGTGACCCTGCTTGAGGAGTTTGCAACAGGTCTGTAGATGACACAGTCAACATGGCCCTCCAGCACCTGGACTCCCCAGGAATCTACGTCAGGATCCTGTTTGTGGACTTTACCTCTGCCTTGAACACCATCATTACATCTCTGCTACAGGACAATCTCTCTCCAGCTGAGTGTGCTTGTGGATCATAGACTTGCTGTTGGACAGGAGGCAGCATGTGAAGCTGGGAAACCACATCTCTGACTCCCCTCAAGGCTGTGTCCTCTCCCCTCTACTCTTCTCCCTGTACACCAACACCTGCACCTCCAGTCACCAGTCTGTCAAATTTCTGTAGATAGAGACAACACCACCCCCACTGGGCTTATCTGTGGTGGGGATGAGTCCACCTACAGGAGGGAGATTAATCAGCTGGTCATGTGGTGCAGTGAGAACAACCTGGAGCTTCATGCAATGAAGACAGTGGAGATTGTTGTAGACTTCAGGAAGAACACAGCTTCACCCTCCCCCATCATCCTGTGTGACTTTCCAGTCGGAGCTGTGTAGTCCTTCTGTTTCCTGGGGACTGTCATCACCCTGGACCTCAAGTGGGAGCTAAACATCAGCTCCTTCACCAAGAAGGCCCAGCAGAGGATGTACTTCCTGCACTTCTACACCTCCATCATTGAGTCCATGCTCACTTCCTCCATCACCACCTAGTGCACTGCTGCTACTGCTGAGAAGGTGAGTGGCTGCAACCTGCCTTCCCTCCAGGACCCTGAGGCAGGCAGGAAAATCCCTCCCTGGTCACAAACATTTCAAAACACTCCCTTCTGGCAGGAGGTTGAGGTCCATCAAAACCAAAAGAACAGTTTCTTCTCATCTGCAAATGGGCTCCTCAACAAAGTCAGGGTCCCACCCCCTTCCCCCACATACACACACACACACACTGTCACAGACTACCCCCCATTATCTTCCATATTGTATTTGCTTTTTGCTCTTTACTCTTCTACTTTTCTATCTGTCTTTGTTTACCATCTCTGTTTTTTGGAACCAATACACCAAGACAAATTCCTTGTATGTCAACTTACTTGCAATAAAGTCTGATTCTGAATGCACTTTTTTTGTAGGATATATTGAAAATGTTTTTAAAAATAAGGAGTTATTGCTGAATTTCAAACATTTATTTTCAAAAATTACACAACATTAACATTAAGTAAGATCAATGAATATTATTATAATTAATGAATAAAACTATATACAATTAAACTCTATTAACAAAAAACATTCATATGGTATTTACACACAAATTTCAACATTCTTGATATGCCTCCCTTGGCGTTGGATCTTGATTTTCAGGGGAGGCTTGGCCATCACCTTCTCAACTTCAGCCCAGAGGGCTTCCTCAATGTAATAGGTTTGGTCACTGTCGAGGAGAACCTTAAGTATGCCAGGTTTCCCCTCAGCCTCCATTGCTCCCATCGCCCCCACCACTTCCTCCACAGTGGTGTCGTTCTTCTGTAGGGACAAAAGTTACAACAGAAAGAGCCTCATTATAATTTAGGGACAAATCCATGCAGACTATTCATCCTCCAAATCCATCCAAAATCAAAAGTGGGTCCAATATTTGCAAATTTTCACATCACACATTTTAATACAATAATAAAATAACAGAGTCCAAAAGAGGGGGAAGCAAGTCATTCTCTGCTTGGTAATAGTGCATTCAGAAAATATTCACTTTTTGTTATGTGCAGCTTCATCTCTCAACAAACTACACTTAATACCCCATAATACCAAAGCCCAAACAAAATTTTAAAGCATTTAGTGAATTTATAGGGTCCTGTGATGGATCTGTCCACGGGGTGTAGTCTGCCCAAGCTCCAGCACACCCCCTCATCTCAACCCTTAATGGAAAAGCGGTATATATAATGAATGAATAAATAAATGGATGAATGAATGATTGATTGAGTGATTGATTGATTTGAATATTTATCTATTTATTTATTTAAATGGCCTACTAATATTAACTAATTACTTTAGGTTTCCATAGTTTCATTTGAATTAAAATACATTTTAAATTGTCAATAAGCGTCTTTTGTATACTTAACTGCAAATTATTTTTGCATGTATTTTACATATTAAAATTAACAATGTCATTCTCAATACTCAGAAGAAAAAGGGGAAGAAACTACACAAGTCCTACCTCCAGCATGGTGTATACAGTTGAGTTCAGTATCACCCCGAAGCCAGAGGAGGTACTGGCCTTTAAATGTGTCAGAGTGGTTAGTTGTCCAATCTGATGTTGGAAGCATGCTGCTTCCCTCCACAAACTGAGGGCTACTTGTGATTTCTCCTTCAAAAAAAAAAAAAAAAAAAAAAGGAAAAAAGGAAAGAAATGAACACAAATCCACTGAACTATGAAATTTGACTGTACAATATTCTAAGAAATGCTGAATTGCTAAATTATCCTTGTAATTATTGTATTTCAAGTTTCAAGGGTACTTTGGATTTTCAGGCTACATAGTTACACTGCCCTGTTTTGTGAATTGTGCTGCCATCTGTAATAATTGCTGTTTTTTTTTTTTTTTACTGCGGCTGGCTTTGGCTGACTAGGGTCCTCAAAATTCCAAGACAGGACCTTATTTTGGTCTTTCACATCGATAACAAAGATGTGTACTGGTGGTGGGCGGCTGTAGGGTGTGTCTGGTCTGCTTGTGATGATCTGTTGGAGAGACATTCTAAAATAGAAGAAAAGAAGAATAATAAAGAACTAAAAATAAAAGAACTGCTACAGTTAAATTCAGGACATATGGGATATAGAGCTTTATTTTTGTTTTTGGAAACAGCTGGGCTTAACAGAGGAATATAGTGATAAGAGCCTTCATGGTCTACACTCCAGGTAACTGTAAACTGTTAGCCAGCCTTGCATTGTGATTGTGCTACCATAGTTAACAGCCGTTAACTTTTCCGGACATAGTATTTTAACTTTAGTCGAAGCACTTAGCGATTATAACAGTAAATTTCAAGCGGAGCAGTTGTAGTAGCAATAATTTACCAAGTCATATTAATATAATATACAGAAGTTTACAAACCACGATATATTTCAAAACTGAAAACCGTTTTAATTAATAATTAGAAATAATAAATAATAATGGTGTAAAATTAATTTAAAAATACAGTTTAAAAAAAAGGAAATGTTAAATCATGCTGATGAGTTCACTGTAAATTTAGAATTCAATATTTTTACCTGACTTACAAAATGAAATAGAAAGGGTATTCAGATTGTGAATGGTAATTCATTCAACAGTTAATAACAGGTAATATATCAACAAAAACCCATTTTCAATGGTAAATGTGAGCAGAGCTTTTTCTAGTGTTTAATTTGGCCCTAAGAGTACAGATGTGGAGAACTTGCACCAACCAAAAGGTAACCTGAGGAGACTTTACTTTATTGGCTAGTGTGTGTTATATTGAGAACACACACTTTCTGATGTATTCCCAGTGTTGACAGCTGTGTACAATGCTGTACAGCATTGCGTATCCTCTAGACTCAAACAGCTCCAGTATCGGTTTGCTTGCTCTGGATAAAAGATTCTCGTTAAAGTCACCACAGACAATGATGGGATGACAATCCAGGATCTCCAGTGAGTCCAACAGGCTGCTCAGGTTAGACAGGAATGATCTCATACAGTAGTCTGGAGGTCTGTACACAGCTGCAATCAGTGCACTCATGGGAGCTTCAACCTTCAAAGCCACAAACTCAAGGTCAGTTACATTATGAACACACTGTTTCTCACGAACCTGAATGTTATCTTTGACAACAGCAACTCCACCACCACTTCTGCTGGCCATCTGTGGGAACTTTGTGTAGGACGGGTGTAGGACAGGAGCCCTGTAGGTGAGTTTCTGTGAGACACAACACATCTGCCTAGACACAGTTCATGATGGCTCTTTATGTTGTTAACATGAGACGGCAACCCTTCTGTATTGTGGTGAACAATGGTCAGAGTGTCAGGCCTGCTCAGTGTTTGTGTGATATGAAGAAAAGGCATCATATCGTCCAAACTGACTTGTCTCATGTTCTCCAGTGCTGCAGTGATTTCTGTGTTGGCGTAGATTTTACTCTCATCCATGTCCAGTAGGTGCAGTTCACTGAGAGAGGTCACTCAACTGATTGCAACATAAGCCATGCCGGGTTCAAAAATGTGCTTCAGTGAGACGACAGCTGATGTTCTGGTCATACCTTGAACCATATGAATTGTACATGCAAAGGCCAGTTTAATGGGAAACTGTCTGTGAACCACTCCTTTCTGTTTCAGATTCTCCTCTGCTCTATGTACACAAGGTTATCATGTACTCCTGATGCTCTATTACTGCTGTTCCTTCCAGCTGTTTCATCATCCATCTTTAGTCCAAGCTTAGTGACACGTGAAGATACATGTTGTTGAAAGGTTACCACTCTGACTAAAGTAGCAAATGAACCATTGACTAATCTTTGAGATACATCAAGGTTTCTGGTGAGCATAACACGAGCACCTTCAGCAACTTGCAGTGTGTCTGGTAACTCATTTCTGGCTCCTGTCACTGGTTTGTCTTGCTGCGTCATTCTGCCAGATCGTGGGTCCTTTTTATAGTCATCAGCATCAATTGTTGTGATGTGACAGTGAAGCTGAGCCAGTGTTGCAGAGTTGTGTGCATCTACTTGTCTGTTAGTAGCAAAAATGTGCAGGACATCAGTTGGACAAAGTTGTGGTTCAGTGACAGCTTGTGACAGCAAAGCTCTGTCTGCGTCAGACAGCTCATCAGACTTTTCCTTCACACGGATCCTGTTCAACATCTCTGCAAAGGCAACATCATCTTTCTGTCGCATAATCTCAGTCAGAGTGATCATCTGAAAATGTTCCTGCCACAGGTCAATCTGTGATGGGTCGTACACACACAGAGGTTTAGACTGTCACACTGGTGGGAGCTGATAAAAGTCTCCAACTGCAATTACTGACATTTCTCCAAAGGGTTTCTGACTGCCTTTGATCTGTTTGAGTCTTGCATCCACGTAGGCAAAGAGGAGCTTTGACACCATAGACACTTCATCAATGATGCTGATTTCAGCATTTAGAAGTTCTGCTCTGACCTCATCCAGCTGATAAACACCGTCCTACAAATGGAGGTTTCAAACTTCTCGGCAGCTTGAGGAGAGAGTGCAGTGTAGTGCCAGATATATTAAAGGCTGCAGTTCCAGTGAAAGAAGTCAACAGGACAGTGGGCCTTGATATGTCAGCCTCTTCAGCATGTCTGGGCAGTTTGCTCAGTATCTTAGATGCCTCTGAGTAGATGCATTTGATGAGATGTGACTTCCCTGTGCCAGCACCACCGTTGATGTAAAAGAACAGCTGCTCTGGATTCAGACCACAAACACGTTTTATGCACCAGTCTCTCACTGCATAGAATACACAGGCCTGCTTCTGGTTCAGATTCTGGTACATGTGACGTAAAACCACAGGATCAGTGACAGGGGGCTCTCTGATGGCTCTGGCCTCTGTTACAGCATTAGCCTGTCGACTGTAGTCTGGGACATTTTCTTGAACATTGTCATGATCTGGCTCTGCTGCCTCCATTTCATAGATACACTCCAACCTGTCTGCTTCAGATTCAGGTGCCAGGTTACACCATTCATCAATCACTCCTCTGTTCTCTTCATACTCTTCAACAGCTTCCTCAACCTCTTTACTGTTCATCTCTATTTGTCTTTGTTTCGTTTGACAACGTCTCTGACGGGCTCAGGAAGGTCAAAACCAGGCAACTGCACATAGCCGCTGTTATAGAAGGACTCGTACGTGGGTAAGAAAGGCCTTTTCAGTTCCTGATCTGAGCGGTAAGGAATGTATAGCTTTAGAAGTGTTCCATAAAATTGCTCAGGATGTTTTTTCTGTGAGCAGCAGTGAAATCTGATGACGGCAGGCTTATCAATTTTTCACCTCTGAACAAATCGCATGTCATTTAGCAGGGGCAAAACATTTTTACCTTTTCTCTGCTGACAAATCTGCATGTGGACGCAAAGTCATCCACACATCTGTTCAAACTCTGCTGTTTCAGGTCTGGATTTGTATTTGTCGGTCAAAGATGTCATCCACACATTTGAACACTCTGCTGTTGTGCTCTCCAGGTACGAGAGGGGGCGACTCATTTTCAGTGGGTTGTCATCTGTTGTATGAACACAACAGCAGTGAACACTGTTTCATGTGAAGGCCACAGGCACGGCTCACACACTCCTGAGCACTGATCTCTCTCTTTTTGGAATAAGCCTTCATGACCTCTCCCATCTCATCACATTCATTGACATGGTCTCTGTTTGAGTTCTGAATGACTGTTTTGAGGTACTCAGACAGTTTAGACTCTTGGTTTGTTATGTAGCTGGTGAGGTACATGATGCATGAATATGCATTGAGAATGTAACTGAAATCAATATTAGCATCCCAGGCCTCAAGTAGATGTGGATTATATCCATTTACCCAGCAGTCCTTTGGGTCACGTTTCAGTATCACAGCACAGGATTTGTTTATCTTCCGCAGACACTGGTGATACTCCTCGACTGTTAACTGACATCGAGCCAGGAGCTGCTCCAAACTCAGGGAGGCACTTTCAGGTTCATTCTGCAGCTGGTTGAGTGGTCTGAGCTTAGTCTTTGCTGTTAGCAGGTCCAGTGCATCATCATCATCATCATCATCATCATCACCATCACCATCAGGTCTGACGATCATTGTCTTTCTGCATGGTGGTTTGGGAAATCCAAATCTGCATTCAGAGCCCAGACTTCTGAAACATGTCTTTGAGTGGTTTTTACTGTGCATTTGAACCTCTTTGACTTTCTGATGCAGTGCAGGTTGTCTGTGTGGGTCAGACAGCTCAGCTGTGATGTATCTGGACACAAAGTCACACACAGTCTGGTCATCATCCTCCTCAAACACAGGTGCACCTTCTACCCATATGAGATAGTGAATGTGTGGACTCCCTCTGTGCTGAAACTCAACTCTGTAAAAGTAGTCAACAACTTTGCCGAGGGGCTGAGCAGGAGACAAGAGCAGATCTCTGAATAACGCCTCAACACGCTTATCAAACATGCGCATGGCTGTCACAGGGTTACTTCTCAGTATGTCACACTTTGCTGACCAGTCAAGCCCTTCAAAATCAACATCCTCTCCTTGCTGCCTCTTTATCGCCTCGATCACTTCAGGCCAACGCATTTCAGCTGCTGAGAATGTGCAGAAGAATGTGGGAGTTCCCAGCTGTCTGATCATGGCAAAAAGATCTCTTGTTGTTTTCTCCCAATAGGCTGGAGTTCCTCTCAGTGGCTGCATGAATCTGACGGCATCTTTATTACGCACCAGTCTCTCCACCTCACGTTTATCTTGTAACATTCCTGAGGTTATTTTACATCCATCTCTGGTCAGAGGCTTTCCTTTCCTTAGCTGTACTGTCATGCTAGAGTCAAGTGTATTTCAATCACAAACTGTGCAAAGAACAGGTAGTTTGTGTCTCTGGCAAAACGATCATCAACACAGAAAAGTCTGGCTTTGAAATAACTGCTTGGTGAAACTTTAATCAATCTCTTTTCATCCAGTGTGTTTTCACCTGTAGGGAACTGAACAGGGAAATCCATGGCCTCCAGTTTAGGTGTTTTGAAAAAGCCAACTGGACAGTTTCTCTCAGCAGGGGCAACAGAGTAGATTCCTTCACTAAAAGATAATATCTCCTCTGCAACATCAGTGGGCTGAAGGCATGAGTCCAGTGCAAATCCACCATTGGGCAGGTCTCCTTCTTGTTCTGAGTCATCTCTATCATCACTCTGCTCTTTTGGCTGTTCACCATCACAGGACAACATGTCAGCATCCTGCTCATTATCAGGCTCATGCTCTGCCTCATGAAGTGCATCATTGTCCAACCTGTCAGTTTCCATCAGATCATCCTCATTATAATCATTATCATCCATTGTTTCATCATCATCATCATCATCATCCAGGGAGTGTGGGGTCACACAGCTCAGCCTCATCTCTGATATTTATGTCCTCATACTGTGGGTGAATGTGTTTGAGTTTATTCAGGGCCTGTAGCAGTTTAGACCAGGTGACAGTCTGGAACAGCTGATGACCTCTGTAACACAATCGTCTCTTCAGTTTGACTCCAGGACTTGAGACTCACTTCTCAGTCTGGGTAACGCTTCAACTGTTTCCTGCACCTCAGATGGGACACACACCACATTACCACGTATTGCTCTCTGTCTGCCTTTGGGAAGTGGGATGATCTTAGCAAATGGAAAACACTTGGCGATCAGATGTCTCTCCAAAATGTTGAGGTCACACAGCTCAGGTGGAATATCAACCAGCTCCATGTTGTTGGCTACAGCCAGAGAGGGCATGGCTCCTTTTTAAGATGATCATGACAGGTGTGACAGATCCATTCATCCTTTCTCTCATCAGGAACTTTACACTGATCATTTCTGCAGCCATCATCACAAACATGAACATATTTCCTGTCAGACATTCAGCAGCCACTTCTGCATTTTTGACATAATCTGAGTTTCACCTGGTTCTCAAATGAAGCTTTATGACAGACAGTGCAGACGTAAGTGGGGCTGGCATTTATATGTGATCTGAAAACAGATGTGGCCTCTTTGATCAAACTGTGGTCACTTTCTGGGGTTTGTCTGTTTATCCGTCTGTATTTCCTCTATATTTTCATGGCACACCTCATGTTGTGCACAATTTTAAATGTAAGATTGTTGTTATATCTGTCTCGCATGATTTGTTTCATCAGTTGTCTGTGTCTTATCCTGAAAGATTGATCATGAGCATAACGCTGAGTGACATAAGATCGCTGCCTCTGCCTGAATTCTGCATTTTCCCTGTATCTTTTGGTGAAGTATTGATTTTCTTATTATTTATTGATTTTCTCTGATGAAAACTGTCATCTTTTCTGAATTTTTTTAGTAAAGTACAGATTTTTTTCTGCCTGAAGTTTAAATTTTCTTTGTATGTTTTGGTGAAATACTGTTTTTGTTTCTGTCTGAAGTTGGAATTGCTGTGATAGCGGTTGGTGATGTACTGCTGTTTCTCTTGTCTGAATCCTTCATTACAGTATTTGTTGCTTGAATAAGATTTCTTTTTGGCTCTGTATGATTCATTAGAAGAATACTTTTCCTTCTCTTTTCTTTTTTGCTTTTCTTTTCTTTTTGGTGCTTTCCCTGAGATCATTAGTCTCCTCTGAAATGTTCTCCTTTCATTTTTTACCAAGTTTGACCAGTTTAGAGGAGAGGTCATGTGACACTTTATCAGACAGATCACTGGCAGCAGGTTTTATCAGTGGAACAGTTGAGAGTGATTCTTTGTGAGGAGCATCATGTGCTGTGACAGAATTAAAGCTGAACTGGCTCAATGGTTGTGGTTCAGTTTCCATATCAGTACATGCTTCATGTAACATGTCATCAGAGAGGTCAGTGACCACAGTGTTTGTCTTTGGAGCATCAACCACAACAGGACTGGGAGTTGTAGTCTGAGTGTCTGGGATGGCTTCACTCTGATTGGCTGTGTTCTCACTGTCAAACTCCACAGGCTTCAGCTCATAGTTACAGGTGGACTGTGTACCAAAGCTCTTGTGACACATTTTGATCCAGTCAATCATGTCACTGAGACGTGTGAATGTCACCATGACAGCTTTACCAGCAAACAGTGACGGCAAACCATCCTCTCCTCTGGGGTGTGGCTCAAAGACAAAGACATACACAACCCTGTCATCAACAGCAAGGCATACTGCACATCTGACAGCAGACAGCTCAGTCCAGCCTCCAGGTCCAGAAAACTGTCCACAGCTCCAGGTAAAGGATCTCCTAATGTGCCGTACCGGGAAAGTAGTGTTTTGTCAGCATGAACCACGTGTCTGCGTGCTGGGACTAAATCTGGGAGCTCATCAGTGGTGAGGTGAGCGTGCTGAGGAAACATCTGTCTTACCTGTTTATACAACACGTTACCTTTATCCAAAACACGGTCAAGGTCTGTGCTGGTGATGTTTTCATTCTCATGAAGGAATGCTAGAAAGGTGAGAGAGTTACAGGTACACTGCTGGTTTCTGTATCTGCTGTATTTAATAGAAGCCTGGCTGCAGGACGCTCTGACACGATGTTCACCAGGATGATCTCCCACGTTCACACTGTCTGTATGAGGAGGTCCTGCTACACATGAAGCATCTCTCTGACGCTGTGTCTGTACCATGTCAGCATAAGATGGTTTTCTTGAAACATGGTGTTCACCTCTGTGCTTCACCTGGTGCATCTGAACAGACTCTGCTACACACAGAGTTTCACTGTGACGTCCTCTCTTCACAACGTCAGCGTACGATACCTGTGGTACACACACTGCATCACGTTGACCTGCCTGGTTCACAGCTTCAGCAGGAGACACCACAGACTCTCTCACCAAGTCTCTGCTCTGAGGACCAGGACCTTCTGCTTGTTCACATGGTGCTGCACACTGAGACTCCCTCTGCTGCTGCCACTGTAGCTTTGTAGCCTGTGACCTTTTACTCTTCCTTGGCATCGTTGTTGTTCTCCAAAACCACAGTTATCACTCTTGTATATATATTTACACAAACCAGACACTAACAGTGCTATTAGGGATTGTGTTTCAAGGCTTTCTGTAGAGACTGACTATAAATGTTTAACAGCGTCTTAGATCAAACTACGAGTTTCAATGAGGCTATTCAGTAACAAATCACCATCTCAATACAGATTAGGGAACAATAGAATAACTTTTGATTAAATTGTCCTAAAAATGGCTGATCACAATCAATATGGCCTCTGAGATAGATAAAGCTCTGTATAGAAATGACTTTGATACACTTACAACTTGAGTATGGGATTTCAGTTGCAATAGTTTTTTTTTTTTTTTAATTATGTAGGAAATTGAGAGATAGTATTTATTGTGTAGGAACAATTTTTTTTCTAAAGAAGCCCTTTCAAATCAGTGGATAATCTATTCAATGTAAACACATTAGTTTATGGTTAATGGTTTATGCTAATATTAAGAGGAAGAAAACATTAAAATTCACACCAGGGATCAATACACAATTTAAATAGACAACCACAGTCAGTTAGAGTTCTTACTGATCCTCCACTGTTTTTAGACTCACCAGCAGAAAATAATTGAATGCTTTGACTAAAAGTTAGCTATCTCTTATATGTGACAGTTAATATTCAGAATCAATAACACAGGTGTGGTAGTGTGGTGTAAGACGAGTGCCTCTGGTAACAGGAGTCAGCCACGTGTTGATTCAGTCACAGTCAGGAACATTGAGTCTGTAGACCAGGACCAGCAGCCACTCCAAATAAATCCAGATCCTCCTTTTTATTTC
Organism: Lates calcarifer; assembly: GCF_001640805.2. Taxonomy (NCBI): domain Eukaryota; kingdom Metazoa; phylum Chordata; class Actinopteri; family Centropomidae; genus Lates; species Lates calcarifer. The sequence continues at coordinate 18,136 of NW_026117304.1, read as the reverse complement.
AATGTCAACAGGTTAAACAACAACAAAACACTTGTATACAGTGACTATTTGAAAAATTGTGGGCGTGCACCAATATCTGCAGTCAACACAAACCTGAGTACAAACCTCTGAGCAGCAGGCCAAAATGAGTAGACAGGAACAGACTGAGGTCTACATACAGTGCTCTTCTGCTATCATTTTTTTTTTCAAATATAATAAAGACAGCACTGTATACCAACAGTAATTTTTCTTTTTTTTTAAGTTGATCTTTATATATGCCAAAATTTGTATCTACAGATAACAAAAGTATTTGGAATGAATGATGTTTTAAACTTAATGTCCAAATCAGTTCTGTGAAAAATATGTTCTGTTCTGTGTTCTGTGAAGAACTGAACTGTCTGGATCTTTCCTAAACTCAAGTTTAAACTGATTCACAAACATCTGGTCTAAAATCATCAGGTCAATAAACAAAACATAAATAATAAACTGACAGTTTCCTCTGATCTGCTCATTATTTTACATCACACAGAGATGAAACAGTTCACAGAAAATTAACCCAAAGGATTTTATTATTGCAATAGAAACCTGAACACATTCATATTTGAAAAAATTATTTTACAGTCTTTTTTATAAGAGACTAACCAATTAATTTCAGAACAGGTGGAGAGTTCAGTCAGTGTTAAACTGTCCTGTTAGTTTCTCTTAGTGACCCAATACTTAAAAAATAAATAAACAGTTTTACCTCCCAGGTGGTTTAAGATAGTGTGTAAGTGATAAAAGTGGTTTATGTGCATGTCATAAAATAGTAATTAAAAATTGTTATTCTGTTGAAGCAAGAGATCTATAGAATGCTTAAACAATTAATTGACCCACAGAAGGACAAGATTGCTGTGAAAGTCCCTCCTGGTGTAAGGGCACTCCAGTTTAACACATGTGAACGTTACAGCTAGAGCTACATGAACTAGAAGATATTTTTGATATTTTCTTATTTGTATCTGTTTTTCAGATGCAGCAGCCAAACAGGCAGCCATTTCCTCATTAGTATACTTCAGTTCAACCTCCTGAACTTCCTGTTCTGCCCTCTTTTGATGATGTCACTGTTTTACAAAACTGCACTGATGGTGAGGAGAAAAAGACATGGATCAGAAAAGGTTGTTCTCAACAGGAGTCTGGCTTGTGGCTCCACCCTGATGGCCGGCCGGTCTGCCCTCGCTCTCTCCTTTGTGTTTTAGCCTGCGTTGCACACGGGCCTACACATGTAGGAAAAGGGAGGATAAATGACATAATCTGATCGCAGTGGTGATATGTCAACAGACAAGACGAGGTAATACCATCAGCCATAACCATTCGCCGCCACCATCAGGTCCTTTTGTAATTATGCAGATAGATTTTGTACATATGCCTAGCTGTCAAGGATAGAAATACTTGCTTGTAATCACTGATATGTTTTCCAAGTGGGTGGAAGCGTATCCATCAAGAAAAGAAGATGCACGAACAGTTGTAAAATGTTTGATAAAAGAACTTATCCCACATTTAGGGGTAACTATGGGAATAAACAGTGATAGGGGCTCTGCTTTTGTTGAACTCCACCATCAAAGAAAAGTTAACAAAGACTATGTTGGGGCGGCTGTGGCTCAGGAGGTAGAGCAGTCACCCACCAATCAGAAGGGCAGTGGTTCGATTCCTGGCTTCTCCAGTCTGCATGCCGAAATATCCGTGGGCAGGATACTGAGCCCCAAACTGTCTCCGATGTGTGTCACATCGGTGTGTGAATCTATACCGCTGTAAATCCTGCTGTACATATTTAAGATTTATGTATAATTTTTGCACATACATTTGCACTGCTCTGGAACCGGAAAACTGAGGCCTATGCAAACGAAATTTTGTTCTGTATACACTTGCTGTTCATAAACCAGGGAATCTGCTGCTCCTCATCTCAGAAAAGCAATCATTTTAGTTTGCGTTCTTCTTCTTCCACACAGACCGCTGTTCCTCCAGTCCCTACCACACCAGCTGCTCCAGCCGTTCCTGTCACTACGGCCATCCCGCTACCATCATGCCGCTCCAGCCACGCCTGCACCTGACGTCCTCCTACACTACGCCGGTGAGATCAGTTCAAGCTTCGACTCAAGTCTTCAGGCTTAAACTGCCTTAGCTTTAGCTTTCGTAGCTCACACCCATACACACCAGCACCTCAGCCTGAGGAAAAATGTCAACAGCAAGGGCGAAAGGTAGAGTTGGTTCAGTAGATAATAAATAAAAAAATAAAAATACAATGGGCCTCTGATTATTCTCCCCAAGCATATTATTAATATGCTAGATATCATCTGGCCTCTCCAAATTTGCACAAACAATTAGTTTCAGCCACGAAGAGCATGTAAATATAGTGTAAATATGATATCTATATTTTTTTTAAAAAGCGACTCCATCGTAGGTTATTTTGGGGGGTTTGGGGCCGAGGATGCAGTAATGATAATGATAATATGAGATTACCCCCATTGCAGCTGCCTGCATTCAGAGTCGTCAGTAGCATTGCAAAGAGTTCTGTGCTATGTGTCAACAAGTCAATATTATAAATATGGGGTTCCCCTTTAATTGTGATCACATTCTTTGTGGTTGTTAGGAACAATTTCATCTTCACCGACAGCACATGCCTGGTAAATTTTGTAATCACTGACTCTTATCCCATTTAATTTTCAGATCTACCAGAGTCACTGCCAGCGCAAATCCCACGCCTGTTCCTCTTCTCGAGGGGCTAGCTGCATTAGCTAGGGAACTATTTTACATTGAGATTCAGCCAGGTCTGCACATAGAAGGTTTAGCACGCCCTATCACACTCCAAGTTCTGCATCTATGCTGCTTAGAGGGGGTCGATTTCAGCACTTGCTCTATGCAGCGTATTCCATTTAGCATTCTATGGCCTCTTAGAATCCCTAAATTCACTACTTCAGGCATCTCCTTTCTTAGTTAGCATTTCACCTCAACCACTTAGTTTTATATGAAACATTCTAAAGCATTTCCTGCCTGTGTGACACTGTCCTGATTGAAATGATACTTCAGTCAGGAAGTCTATCCCCCTGCACACGTCATCTGAGTTTTATGAACATTTCCCATTATTGCTAAGCTTTCCCTACTCACTCGTATATTCATTCAATCACCACCTTTCACAATTACCTCGAGCATCACTTGCACGCATCATGTAGCATTCCCCATTCTCATGACCTTTGACCTCTTTATTTTCACTAGCCCCTTTTCCCTAATAGCTGGCCTCTCTTCCCAGCATTGCTACCACTCCTTCCTCTTTACCATACCATGGTAACTGCTTTGTATGTGCGGATCTAAATTTTTGCTCCTTCCCCCATTTAGCGCCACATGTCAGGTATGGTTTGCCTTTTGGGGGGATACTTTCCTATATATATATATATGTATATATATATCTATATATATATATAGATATATATATAACTTAAATTTGAATGCTTCCCATGGTGATCTACTTCCTGCCGGTGTCTCCTGTGCACAATAAAATTCCATTCTACTCCAGATTTGTGGATGCTTTTGTTCTAAGTCTCACCTGACTGAAAGGCTATTTGCAGCACGTCAAATGCCACAATGAAGTGTGATGTAGATTTGGGTTTAAAGTCCCAAACCACTGGGCTGCAGAGGCAGCAGAGTTTATTTGTTGACAAAGAAACCCGGGAACCGTTCACAGTGCATACATGATACACCAGAAATGCCCCAAAACTGTACTGGCTCTGTCCCTCTTTTCATACAGTTTTGGCTGTGACTTTCCACACTTCTCAGGTCATTTTACTGGTCTGTCAAATTTACACCATTAAAACATTGGTTCGTTTAGATGTCTATCTTGGGGCTCCTCAAAAAAAGTTACACTCTTATCTCCAAGGCCACTGTCTTCTGAAAAGCCCCTGTGCTTTTCTACTGGCTGCACTTCAGCTTACAGGGTCATGCCAGGGCAGGCCCTGTCCTCTTTTGGCCTTTTCTCTCTCTGCTTTACACCATCATGTTCTGGCCTGTTCTGATTGTATTTTTTTAAAAAAAACAAAGTTACCTTTTATTTTTACAACATTATTTCTTAACTCTTCCTTGTATCTTTTTTTTTTTTAAATTATGTCTTTTTCTCACAAAGTAATGTTTTTTCCCCACGTTTTCTTTGAACAGTAAATACTGATAATACCATTTCCACATAATACTCCTTTAAAATCAGCTTAATACTGTACTCTTTCTTTTAAAGGCACTGGCATGACATGGTCATGTATGTGAAACGTCTCACTGAGGAAGTTTCATTTGCAGGTTTCCAGCAGGCTTCCCCAGCCCTCGGAGGGGCCCATACATCTGTTTCAACGTGGTGACTATGTACTAATCAAATCCTTGGAAAAGGAATCTCTTTCTCCTAGGTGGAAAGGTCCCTACCAGGTGCTGCTGGTCACATGAACAGCTGTGAAGGTCGAGGGAAAGCCAGAATGGGTCCATGCAACTCATCGACTGGTCCCCACCAGCGGGGAATCCCCACAGCAAGCGTAAGTGATTGCTTAGTTCAAACTACTTTTTGTATAATAAAGTTTTTAGAACACTGATGCACTCAGCTCCACCCCCCCACCCCCCACCCCCATGTGACTGAAGGTCATTCCAGAAGCAGCCCTGGAGGACACCACACGTAAGTTTGAAGAACTAAAAACAAAACAAAAAAGGTAGATATCTTGAAAATGGAACAGTACATAGACTTACTGTACAGTTGGAAAGCTTTTACCCTGAAATGGGGGGGTCCGACCAGGTTGCACATCTCTCAGATCTTCTGTTCTGAAGATTCATCATTTTCTGTAAACACAAAATATTGATAAAGCATAGATGCTGACTTTTTACAGTGACAAATATGGCAGAACCTATGGAGACAGGAGAGTTAGAGCGAGTGGATGGCCAAAGAGTTTTGGTCCTGCAGGTTGGTGATGGTGTAGAAGAATACTACATAGATGATTACTGCCTCAATGGGATGATTTTGAATGTATTACACCGTTTTGTGTGTGACCTTATTGGGGCTGTCATCACCCTTGAGCAAACCTGGGCAACATTTTTAGGGCTTGAGTGCTGACGACATCAGCAATCATTGTTATGTTTACTATTATTTTCACTATGTTTACTATTATTATTAGCAACAATAAATTGCATTTTTGGCAGCTTTCCCATGTCCAAAAACTTGGCACACGTCAGGACTGGTCAAAATGTATACATTTTAAAGACATGGGCCGGGGCAAATTAGCTTAACAGCTGCCCCTCAAAGTTTTGAAAAATTCAGCCCCTCGTGTGGGTTTCACACACACATGAAAATTGGTAGGCTCATGGGTTCGGACCATTTGTTCATTATAATGACATTTTCCTTCTGAGATTAGACACGGAGACAGACATCAGATCAGAGTGCAGTCGCTTGGTTCGCCTAGTGGATGCAGGGGGAATGTACTTAAAGTGCAACATGCCTCATCCATCGCCGCACAAACCCCGCCTGTCACTTTAACACCTGAGTGCAAAGTGACATAGCTGCCGGCATACTGACGGCTGTGGGAGGCGCTCCACCAGCCTGCCGTGGGGCCAGGGAATGTAGGGTTAGGGAGGAGCCACAGGAGGGCCTGGACACCTTACCCCTGGTCATAGCTGAGGAGCCCAGACCCAGCTGTGGCTGTGGCTCCAAGACCCAACCCAAAGCATTCCCAACGTTCATAATACTGTGGGGGTCTTCTTCAGCAATTTGAGCCACAGTAGCTTGTCTGTTGGATTGGACGACACAGGGCAGCCTTCGCTCTGCATGTTAATCAGTGAGCCTTGGCCGCCCATGACCCTATCGCTGGTTCACCACTGTTCCTTCCTTGGACTACTTTTGATAGATACTGACCACTGCAGAAAGGGAACAGCCCACAAGAGGTGCAGTTTTGGAGATGCTCTGACCCAGCATTTATTCATTTCATTTCACCTGTCAATGGTCACAGTGTTACACCTGATCAGTGTATCTAAGCATAAACGATTAACATACTTTTACTGACCTTTGATTACTTACTTTTGATTTGGCACCTGCCTCTGGGATCCTGGGGACGCTCCACCCAATAGAGCTTACTCCTGCCTTAAACTGAAAAGAACTAGTTAGTTACACAGTAAAACTAAGTGTTAGGGGTTAGGGAACAGTCCTCCAAAAGTGGTATCAGTCGACTCCAAATGGAGAAACATGCTCCTAAACATTCTGGGGGAAACATTTTGGCCGCCACACTTAGGCAAATTTTCAGACACCGGCTCAGCCCATTCCTTTCTATTGGAGGGACATTTTGGCCTATATCTGGGGAACTGAAAGTGTTATGGACTTGGGAGTGGGTGGTAAGTGCCCTAATACAGCATTTTATTCTGATACATATACACTAACAAAAACATCATTGCTTCTTTCATTAGGACCCCTCAGAGATGTGCATCTGCTTACAACTAAATTCAAACAAACTTCTGTTATCCTTTGTTTTTAAACAGAATAACAAGCCCTTGGCCAGGACCATTGCTGGCTTTCTGGCCAGGAGAAGACCAATGTAGGGGGTCCGGGCCCCAGCATGGAGGTCTTCAGACTCCCTGTGAGGGAGAGGTGAAGGTGGGAGCTGCTGAAGGGAGTGCTTGATGCTATGGATGAGGCTGCTGAAGCCAAACAGGACATTGTTGACAGCTCACATGGTCACACAATTATTATTCTCTTTGTCTTTAAAAAATGAATGGATGCTGATGGCATGGATGAGGGGAAAAGGAGGGGCGGAAATGAGGACAGTGGAAAGAGAATTTAAAAAATAAAAACTGGTCTTAAAAACAAAGTTTGGATTGTGTTTTTTACTGTTAATCATGATTATAACTGTGGCTACTATCATTCAACACCGTTTAAATATTCAAGGGCAATAATAATACTCTGCATAAATGATAAAGAAAACATCTTGTTTACATGACCTATGCAAAGCACTGGCAGTCATATCTTGATGTCTTCAGAACAGTCATTTGTGAGAGGAGGAAGTTGAAATGCATTTTCATGCCACGGCCACTAGATGGCAGCAAGGGACTGCACATTAAGCTAGGATCAGTCACTTTGACACTTGATGATCCCCACTTTGGCAGGCAGAAAAGCCTCCAGGAAAAGACAAACACATTAATGTGGCTTGGATGTGATGGCGGCCTACGAGCTATGCCACATGCTTGCACCTTGAGATGCATTTACAGCTACTTTGCCTTAATTCACAGAGCTCACTGTGTGAGGTACAAACGGTTCTTCATGGTTCTTGATTTTTATTCTTTGGACCAACGGGCTTGCACCACGGTCCATTGGCATCACTTTCTGCTACTTTTTATGTCCAACAGAAAGTAGATCCTCCTTAGTAATGGCCACAGCAACCTAGATGTTGCTGTGTACACGCTGTCACAGACTCACCATGCCAGCTGAGAAAGAGGAGAGATGCGTCCAGTGAGGTCAAAGCTGAACAGGAATATCATTTCAAGACATTTTTTCAAGACATTTTTAGGGGCTTTTACTAATCAACCATTCTGGTTTTTCTGTTTTTTTGTTTTAAGATCAGGGTTATCACAGATTTGTTCATTAAAAGATGATTCCAGTGTAGGCCTACAAATGGATATTCAGCCTATTTAGAAAAGGTTTTGAGAGCAACAATAAATCAAATTAGTGAAATCAAAAACCTATGCAATAGGCTATTAAAATAAACAAATGATATAATATGAAGTCCTTACATATCACTTGTTTTTTTTGTTCTGTGACCACACAGTCTCACTAAATAAGTTACAGGCAGAGTGATATGATAGTGATGAGTTATTTTTTCAATTGACAATGGTTAGGTGTGCTGTGTTTGAGCATATTCTTAATGTCTAGTTGACCAATCAGATTACTTGGTCAGAACTACTTGTTGTATAGCTTCTATTATTACCTATTTTTCTTCAACACCAGACCATGATCTTTACCCTTATCCTAACCAATGTCAACCACATGCCTGGAAAAAGAGAAAACAAAAGTATGTGTCACAAACTTGGAAGTACCGTCATATCTGTAACCATTGTGGAGCTGGGAAACACAAAAGTATAGTAAATTGCTTTAGTAGATTTGTATCTTTGGCTAGGAAGGTCATATACTCATGGGAAAAAAGTACTTCTGGGTTCGTGCTGTGCCCACCTACCTACCTGTCAAATTTGGTGCCCATACCTACATTAAGGTCAAGTTTGGCAAAATCATGCATGAAAAGGGGCCAAATGGTCTTAAACGTGCTCCTAAACACTTTCTAGGGGGGATGCAACTTGGTTTCAGGTCGCTTTTTTTTTTTTAACTGTTTTTCCTTTTTTCTGAAACTCTGTTTTTTTTTTTTTTTTTTTTTTTTAACCATTTAGGTTCTTAAATGTAGAAGTTGGGTGTTTTAACCTTTATATACTCATCAGCCACTCCATCAGGTACACCTTGTTAGTACTGGGTTGGACCCCCATTTGCCTTCAGAACTGCCTTAATTCTTTGTACCATAGATTCAGTCAAGTGTTGGAAACATTCCATTTTGGTCCATATTGACACGATAGCATCACGCAGTTGCTACAAATTTGTCACCTGCACACTTGACTCAATCTTTATTTTTGCTGCATTTTTATTGTACTTTTGTCAACTACTGATGGATACTTCTTTGGGGAAAAGAGTTTATTCAAGAGAAGTGCTTTTTTTTCATAAAAACGAAGCAAGTCTGAAGGATACCACCCTATTCCAGCTGAGATGAAGATGTGTTTTCATGGTTGCCATGCTGGTGCAAAGGTGAAGGCTTGGAAATGGACATATAAGCCATCAGTCAACATGAGAAATGTTAACTCTCTGCCCAACAGAAGTGATGAACTGGAGATATTGGTGAAGACTCAGAAACTATACCGTGAGTGCAGCCTCCTGTGTTTTACTGAAACATGGTTGAATCAAAACATGTCAGACTCCAGCATGGATCTACCTGGTTTCACTCTCATACAGTCAGAGTTCAAGTTAGTGGCAGAAAAAGGTGAGGGCCTGGCTTTATTTGAGATGGTGTAATCCTGCACATATTACTGCCAAGGAGAAAATGTGTTGTCCAGATATTGAATTATTGGCAGTTGGTATGAGACCATACTATGCACCAAGAGAATTCAGTCAGGAGAATATCAGGAGACTTCAGTCGTGTTTCCTTCTCTTCCCGCCTGACTGGATTTACAGTTTGTTAATTGTCCTACCACAGAAAATAAAACCCTTGATCTGCTGTATGCCAATATCAAAGAAGCCTACAGAGCCACTGCCTTACCACCACTTGGCAGTGTGCGGAGGCAGCCTGCAACTAAACTCACACCTGAATGGACACCTGAGGCTTCTGAGGCTCTAAGGGACTGCTTTGAATGCACAGATTGGAATATGTTGCTGGAAACAGATGAGAACACTATGGACATTGACAGACAGGTTGATTGTTTTACTGAGTACTAAGCTTCTGTAGAGACGCTGTCATGTCTACAAAGACTGTACATAATTAATTCTTATCCTATCTTATGATGTGAATCTCCCATTCAACTGCATCCCAAAGGTGCTCTATTAGAACATTAATACATATTTCTTTCATTTCTTTAGGCAAGAGAAATGCCTCAAAGGGTGGAACAGTTCCTGATCAGGGTGCCACAGACACCAGCCTTTCCTGTTGCAGTAAGAAAGACAAATTTGGCTATGTTGCTGATTAAAGTTTTAGATTCATCAAATTTGCTTTGATTTTTCATACTTTTTTCTTCTCAAGCCTCCTTATGATGAAGCTCCTCCTCCGTACTCGCCGTCCCAACCTCAAGGTGAAGGCAGCGCAAAGAGAGAGTTATTGTCGTAAGAACCGGGGTAAGTGCAATAAATTTATTGACAAATTGCATACGTATGTTACAACTAAAACAACCGCACTGACAGAATTCTTTCTATCTTTTTCAGTGCTGCTGTGACCTGTGGACCTGCGATGACTGGCTGATCGTGGCATCTGTTGTTGTCTGCATCACTCTTATGATGGTGTCAGGGCTTATTCTATACTCACTTTTCATTTCATTTTGAGTGTGTTATCTTTTTGGCTCCTGTGTTAGGAGCCAAAGAGCTGAAAAGTGGCACACACACAATCCATAATGCTGTAATGACCCCTGATAGTGTGGTCAAACCGTCAGAGTTATGTGACCTACACAAAAGGACATTCACCTTGACAAAAGTCCCTAGACTCACGCAAAGTTTGACTGTTTTGATTGTGTATTTTTTTGTCTCCTGTGTGGGCATTTTTAAAGTTATTTTCCCAAAATGAAATAAAAGGCATTAATTATCAATTATTTGGTGTTTAGGAGGAATGCATTATATTCCTTGTATTGCTGTATCACTCATTATAAGGTCTACAACTGAAAGGGGTTACGATTTATTGAATGCTGCTTAAATTACAGTTAGTTAAGTGTTTACAGGAAGCCAAGAAGCAGCATATTGACCTCATACTGAGATGCTGAATTTAAACTGAGATGTGGGGTCTAATAGACTGTCATCATCCCCCTCCCAAACATCTCCATAGGCCCCTATTATGACCCCTTCCTTTCTGCATGCAGGGGATTCTTTGGCCTCTTCCTGCAGGAGCTGGCAGACTGGGAGGATCATTCTGCTTAACCAGGGCTGTATGTAGCAGCCAGTCTCATTGTTTCTCTCTCTCCCTCTATCTCTCTATCTGTCTCTTTCTCATCTCCTCTGGTTTGGGTTTGTTTTTCCCTCTTCTGTTGCAGCCAACATCCTCTTTACATGCACCTATACACCCCCATGCACTACTGATGTCACCGCTTACTTAATTAAGATACTGAAGCCCACGTTGCCCCCGATGAGTGTTTCATTGGTGTGAATGTGTTAGAGCGCTTTGTGCATAGAGCAAGCGCTGTATGAATGTGTGTGTGAATGGGTGAATGTGACACGAAGTGTAAAGTGCGTTGAGTGGTCAATACGAAAAAAAAAGCGCTATATAAGTACAAGTCGATTTACTTACCAAACTTTCTGTTTTGTAAATAGTTGTTTTGTTATTTGCAATAAAAGGTCCTTTTTCAGATTTCAGAAAGAGCGCAGCCACACCCACCCCCATTACCCTCTGGGACTCCACTGTGGGCATCATCATCACCCGGAACCTCAAGTGGGAGCTGAACATCAGCTCCCTCATTAAAAAGGCACAGCAGAGGATGTACTTCCTAAGGCAGTTGAAGAAACTCAACCTGCCAAAGACAGTGATGGTGACCTTCTACACTGCATCATTACGTGAGAGACAAGAGACCGATGAACAAACTGCTTTCCATCATGGACAACCCATCCCACCCTCTTCATGATACAATACTGACACCTGTACACAATTTCTACACATTACACTGACATATATTTGCACATTCCTTCAAGTACTTTCCTGTATATACTTTAAAGATTTGTTTAGTATTTATACCCTTACAGATATTTTTAGAATGATTTTTTTTTCTTTTTAATCTATATTTCAGAATGTTTGTTTTGTGATTGTTGCTGTCTCTGCTGCTTTAACACAAGAATTTCCCTCATGGGATCAATAAAGTACATCTATCTATCAATCTATATGTCATGCATATTGAACATAAATCAAAAATGTGAGGGTCACTGGTTGATCATTACTCTCCCCATCTTTAGAATCAGGGTATATATATTACATTGAATCCCAACATTCAACATCAGAGTATGGTATTACACATAATACTGGCATCCAACATCAGACACGTGTAATCATACTCGATCCCAGCATCCAATATTGACACATACAATTATAATGGATCCCTGCATCCAACATCAGAGTATGATATTACACAGGATGCTGGCATCCAACATTAACACATGCAATTACTATAGATCCTGGTATCCAACATTAGCATGCAATTACACTGGATCCTGGTATCAAACACCAACACTGGAATCCAATACCATTATGGAGAATTAGACTGGATCCTGGTATCCACTGTAAGGACATGCAACTACTCATAACTCTGACACCTAAAACCATGATATGCAGTTGAACTTGAAAACAACCTACCAAATATGCTTTATTGCAATGCAAACATTTTGTGAAACTTTGATTAGTAATGGCACCCAGAGGCCAGAACAAATATCTCATCCCCCTTTAAGTATACCACTGTAATATCATCCAACTTCTCTGTACAAACCATTTAGGTAAAAACCTTGTCAAAATCTAAACAGAACTTCAGAACTAACCAGAAAAGCTATTACAAGTTTATCACTGATAACCACATCTCTGGATCCATATAATAAAGAGTTAACATCCAGCTTCTCAGTGTAACCATGGGAATAATACTGCATATATACAGTACCACAATCTCCATATATACCACAGTCTCCATATCCTTGTTAATGAAGTATTAGCATCCACTATCTCAGTATACCTATGCAGACAACACCCAACATCTCTATATATACCACTGTGTGTGACCTAACATCTTTGTATCCCTATTTATGAAGTATTAGCATCCAGTATCTTAGTATACACAGGCTTTGGTACACTATCTAAGTATATCCATGGAAAAACACCAATCAACTGATCAGTATTTTACACTATCTTTGTATGATAGCTGTTGAAGATCAACATTTCTATGTGACCACGCAATAACCACAAAATTCTAGCTATGATACACTATGTCAGTGTGTAATGTAATACATTCTTCTATTGATATTACAATTATTTTCAAATGAGTGATGGCCTCAAGTGGCCCTGTAAGAAATTCCATCCGCTTTCTCAGCATACCACTGTAACTGTAATTACTAGTACATCAAATTCCTTCATTACCACAGTAATTTCTGACTGTGTATGGACAAGACTCTCTTCATCAACTGAGACATTTTCTTCATCAGACTTCTGCTGTCTTTTTTGTTTGCAGCAGCAGAAAATTATGCCTGCCAAAATTATGATACTGAAAGTAATGGGAGCAGCCACTGTTACTGATACTCCCCCATCCTTTGATATAGTGTTCTGAGATTCCATGGTAAGGCTTAAGTCAACCCTGGGGGTTTCAGCAGTGTCAGGGACCATTCCAAAAAGTTGGTTGAATTCTGTCGTCATTACCACAACAGTAGTTGCCTGGGGTGTCTGACGGTAGATTCCTGTGATTGTTCCTGTGGTGGTTTTTGCATTGTCTTGTGAAGACAAGTCATCTTGAGTGCTTGCAGAAGTTTCAGTGGATGTCAACAAACTGTAGTTTGCAGGGAAGGTGGTGACTTGTGAAGACCTGTTCCTCAGCTTTAAGTCCACATCGGACTCTGGCACAGACACCTCCTCCATTACCAGCTTAATCTGCCTGCTTTGGACTTCTCGAAACGTTTTTACTGTACATTGGTAAGTACCTTTGTCCGTGATCTTAACACTGTTAATGGTTATTGAAGCATCTCCATCTTGGGGATCTGGAGAAGAAAAGTGGACTCTGCCTTCAAAACCAGTAAAGTGGTTTATTACGTCCTCAATGTAATAGATGAGGTGTTTCTCTTCCTCTTGACCATCTGAACGGTTGACCGTCCACTCTATCTCCAAGTCACCAACATCCACAGAATCAAGGGTGAAATGGCATCCGAGACTGATGTCGTGTTCTAGTGCTACTTGGTATTCAGAGGAGGGGCTGGTTAAATTCAATCCACAGGTGGATGTCAAAAGTATTGACATCAGACCGATGAGCAAGACCAAAGCCATGGAAATGTTCTGTGGGGTGTGATAGAAATAATAATACATTTGCATTTTAAAAACACAATATTTGAATATGCTATTGTAATATTATTATTTCTGTACTTCAATGTTTAGGGTAAAAGCCTTGTCAAAGTCTAAAAGAGCCCTCTGAAAACAATTTAGAAAGCTATTACAACTCTACTACTGATAATTACGGCTAGTCTTCCCAAGATTTCAGTGTAGTAGCAAATTTGAGTCAAGGGCCCACAAGGGCCTTGGCCACATTCTCATATATTCTCTCTGTATGCCACAGTAATTTGACCCAAGTACAATCTCCTTTAGGGTAAAAACCCTGGTAAAGTCTAAAAGAGGCATGAATACCACCTAAAAAGCTATAACAACTTTACCACTGATAACAATATCTCTGCAGAAAGAAAACCAGCATTTCCTCCAGTGCATCCAAAGCCTGTCATTTAAGGAAAGTAAGGATATGACTGTGTGTGTGTGCTGTAACGGCTCTCCATTTTTCAAAAGTCTTGTTTAACCATGTTTCTGGTCCTGGAGTACAGAGCTTTTTAGAAATATGCTGCAGCTTTTTGGGTCAGATAGACTCAATTAGATCAGTTGCTGAACCAGTTTGCTGTCTGCTTCCCTAGCCACTGTTTATGTGCTAATTTGTGTCATGCCTGGCAATCTGGGGCATGGAACTGCTCTGTGTGGGGGCGCCTTAACACTGCATACCTGCTGAGGTCAGCAAAGGTTACCACGTGGCACCTGTAAGGAGATGTTGGTACCTTGGGCCTTTGTATACTGACATTTTGTCACATTATTTTCACCCATATAATTAGAATGTTTTTCTGATGCACACAATTGAGCTGCAGACTTTGCATTCCAAATATCTTCACATTAGATGATCAAAACTGCTGTAATTGCTCTAAAAATGATTACCACTTTAAGAAAAACGTACCATGTGGGCCCTAGTGGTCTGAGCAGGCTCCTGATCCGGCCGGACCTTTGCTATGTCATTCCCCTACTCTCTCCCCGTTTCCTGTCTCTCTCCACTGTCTCTAAAATAAAGGCAAAAAGCCCCAAAAAAATACTTTAAAAAAAGGTTAAATATTCAAACAATCACCATTAAAAGATGATGTCATTTTCCAAATTGGGGTATACATATCTACAATATGGCTCAACCCAGGGACAGTCTAAGAACTTATATATATTATAATATATAGATTATTATTATTATATTTATATTAATATTATATAATAATATATTATATATATACCTACATTTAATATTAGCCACTTCAGGTTTAAATCAGAGAAGGGAACAGCTGTATGTACTGTTGTATTAGAGCACTATCAGAGTGTTTGTTATAATGGTAATCATAATAATGGCAATACCTATAAGTCTAATAATGTTAATGTTCAATAATAGATGAAAGCTATAAATGAAGGTAAATGTCCTGTGGCTGCAGGCTGCTCTCTGATCTCCCCCTTTGGATGTGAACCACTGACCTCTGCCCTGTGTTTGTCAGCAGGCTAGAATCATAAACATCAATTTAGTACTGTCATGGTTAAAGTCAGTGCAACTGTGATAGAGAATAAAGATGAATAATAAGAACAATACAGGGTGTCAAATATAATATGCTTACAACTTCATGTAGCCCACATCATTTGCCCCCAACGAGTGAAACGGCTCATTCTGGTACTGGCCAAATGGCACCACCAGCTTTCCCTGGCACAGCTGACGGGAAGGTGCTGGGTTACCTTCCACTTGCAGGAGCTTCTCTGCATGGGCCAGGGCAGTGGCCTGCTTCAGAAGCTCCTGCAGAGGCCTGTGGAAGGTCATCTTTTTGTCCCAGTACAGACGGGCCTCTTTGGTAGCCATCAGGATGGCCTGCTGATGGTGAGCAGAGGTTTGTGGGTTCACCACACAGATGACCAGGGTCGTAGCCATTGGGAACTTCTGCACAAAGACGTAAATAGGTATTATGTTATTATGATTGTTTTTATTATTACTATCATTAGAAAAATGGACTAGAGAACTCCTTCAGCAACAAGCTTCTTCACCCAAAATGTGTGAAGGTACAACAAGCACTGCTCTCAGTCAAAGCATAACCTGGACAATCTGACAACTGCACATCAATACTATAAACCTGTACATAGCTGTAAATAACAGAATTTCTTGAAGATTTGCCACTGCTCACTACAGGACTGTAGTGAGCTGGACTGTATATATTTTAGTGCTCTAGGGCTGCTGTAAATTTCCCTGTAATAAAGGCTTATCTTTTCTTATCATATCTTAAAAACTACAAGACTGTGCATGCCATCTTTACAGTCATCATCATAAGTATGGAACTCTTATTATATAATGATGTAATATACTCTTATAGTTTACTTACATTATTTTAATCCTTGGAATGTCTGGAATAGGGGCCATGTTACATATGCCCCCCTTCCTAAATCGATTTGATTGAATCGAATTGAAATGAAACTGCGAAAAATGAACAGAGTTGTTGAATGAATGAAGTCTAATGAAGTAGATAACTTTACCTGTCAGGCAGAAGTCTTGTCCGGCTAAAATGCTGCTAGCCAAGGAAAGCAAAAGAAATTAGGAAACTATTTCAATGCAAATGAATATGAATAAATGAATTGTTTGTGGAAGATTTGTCTCCAAACTAGCTGTCACTGTGTCAACCTACCTGTTATTTTTCTAATAGTTACATTTGCAATTTGCATACGGAGCCAGGATTGGGCGTCTACGGTGGAGAGACACGATTGGTCCATCTAAGATGACATCCTAGACTGCGACTGGGAGTCCACGGTCTGCTCGACCAATCAGAAGGTGCAACTGTCTCCAGTGACCGCAGACTGTTGTAAGATGGTTATGATGGGCTCCCCGTCTCTCAGCATGGACCTGCCGGCGAAGCTCCACTAGTGGTGTGCGGTACTGCATATTTTGGTACCAAGTAAATACGGGCCAGTATTGCTGATACGATACTTTTCAAAAAATATGGTGGATGTGTCATTGAATTGCTAAATCTCAATTAATTTTCATGACCTTAAGTGTTTTTTGTGATGTTTCCTTTTTTATTATTAAATAGTTAAAACCCAGGACAGAATTAGGACAAAGTTTATAATTAAATAGAAAATGCTTTATTATCAATTTTTTTCAGAAAAATCTTAAATAAAAAGTGCACGCAAACCAGTAAACAAATTATTATTATTATTTCTCTCCTTCGCTCTCCATTTTTGTAGCTCCATGTTTTCTTTTGGATGGTTTTTTATATGTTTATATAAATTGGTAGTGTTTCCACTATACCTGACTAGCTTTTTACAAATCCCACATTTTGCTGTTGTCTCGTTTTCGGCTTGAAAATACATCCACACCACTCCTCTTCCTCTCTGCCATTCTTCTGTTGTATTTTCTCTGTGCGTGTGCTGATGAACCTGAGCCAGCAACTGCTTGTTTGTTTGCTTTGCGCGTCCAAGTCACGTCACGTGACTCACGTGACGGTGCAACATCTAAACACAAGAGGGGGGAGGGGGAGCAAAGTGTGCCTGCTCTGCGCTGACACAGGAGCGGCGAGTCCGGTGACCTGGCTGTTTCCTCTTTGCCGAAACCACAGCATTGCAAACAAGAGCGGAACTTAAAGTAAAGAATCGATCTCACCAGGCTAGCATCGATATTTGGATCGATCCGCCCACCACTATTCTTGATGTATTCCACGACGTCCTTTGGGATCTCGAAGGTTTTCGTTTGTCCTCCTTCTGCCTGATCACCAGGATTGTCGGGTATCGCAGCCCATATCTGATCCCTGTGCAGGTCCGCAGGAGGCTTCTTGGGTGTAGTCCAGGAAGATGTGAATCTGTCTGCTCCAACCCTCCGGTGTTCTCTCCATGTCTCTCGCCTTCTTCAGTATCTCCTCTTTCTCTGAATAGTAGTGAAATCTCACAATGAAGGCTCTCGGTGGGACTCCATTCCCATCTTGTTTCTCACTGAGTGTCCGGTGTGCTCGGTCCAGCGTCGGTGTTACTGCTAGCCCAGCTTTTCTTTCAGTAAGCCGGCCATAAAGTCAGATGGCTTTTACCCCCACGTCACGTATGTTGTTGCGTTGTGATCGCGCCTTGAGGTCTTCACTCTGTCCCCTCAGCTTCCTTATCTCCTTCTCCATTTCCTTCAGCCTTGTCTCCATGTTAGTTATGGTGTTGGACTGATCATTCAACGTCTCATCCACCTCTTCTTCCCGTTCTTCCCATTTTTCCAGTTCGGCCTTCATCTCTTTTCTCCCCTTTTCTATTTCTTCTTTACACCTCGTGATCTCTGTCTTTGTCTTCTCTCTGTATTTCATAATCTCAACATCACATCTTTAGCCTACCAAGGTATGTTGTCAGCAGGTGTTGGATTAGCA
>NW_026117303.1:0-13741 GCF_001640805.2 Lates calcarifer | reverse complement strand
GGAAAAAAGTACTTCTGGGTTCGTGCTGTGCCCACCTACCTACCTGTCAAATTTGGTGCCCATACCTACATTAAGGTCAAGTTTGGCAAAATCATGCATGAAAAGGGGCCAAATGGTCTTAAACGTGCTCCTAAACACTTTCTAGGGGGATGCAACTTGGTTTCAGGTCGCTTTTTTTTTTTAACTGTTTTTCCTTTTTCTGAAACTCTGTTTTTTTTTTTTTTTTTTTTTTTTTAACCATTTAGGTTCTTAAATGTAGAAGTTGGGTGTTTTAACCTTTATATACTCATCAGCCACTCCATCAGGTACACCTTGTTAGTACTGGGTTGGACCCCCATTTGCCTTCAGAACTGCCTTAATTCTTTGTACCATAGATTCAGTCAAGTGTTGGAAACATTCCATTTTGGTCCATATTGACACGATAGCATCACGCAGTTGCTACAAATTTGTCACCTGCACACTTGACTCAATCTTTATTTTTGCTGCATTTTTATTGTACTTTTGTCAACTACTGATGGATACTTCTTTGGGGAAAAGAGTTTATTCAAGAGAAGTGCTTTTTTTTCATAAAAACGAAGCAAGTCTGAAGGATACCACCCTATTCCAGCTGAGATGAAGATGTGTTTTCATGGTTGCCATGCTGGTGCAAAGGTGAAGGCTTGGAAATGGACATATAAGCCATCAGTCAACATGAGAAAATGTTAACTCTCTGCCCAACAGAAGTGATGAACTGGAGATATTGGTGAAGACTCAGAAACTATACGTGAGTGCAGCCTCCTGTGTTTTACTGAAACATGGTTGAATCAAAACATGTCAGACTCCAGCATGGATCTACCTGGTTTCACTCTCATACAGTCAGAGTTCAAGTTAGTGGCAGAAAAAGGTGAGGGCCTGGCTTTATTTGAGATGGTGTAATCCTGCACATATTACTGCCAAGGAGAAAATGTGTTGTCCAGATATTGAATTATTGGCAGTTGGTATGAGACCATACTATGCACCAAGAGAATTCAGTCAGGAGAATATCAGGAGACTTCAGTCGTGTTTCCTTCTCTTCCCGCCTGACTGGATTTACAGTTTGTTAATTGTCCTACCACAGAAAATAAAACCCTTGATCTGCTGTATGCCAATATCAAAGAAGCCTACAGAGCCACTGCCTTACCACACTTGGCAGTGTGCGGAGGCAGCCTGCAACTAAACTCACACCTGAATGGACACCTGAGGCTTCTGAGGCTCTAAGGGACTGCTTTGAATGCACAGATTGGAATATGCTGCTGGAAACAGATGAGAACACTATGGACATTGACAGACAGGTTGATTGTTTTACTGAGTACTAAGCTTCTGTAGAGACGCTGTCATGTCTACAAAGACTGTACATAATTAATTCTTATCCTATCTTATGATGTGAATCTCCCATTCAACTGCATCCCAAAGGTGCTCTATTAGAACATTAATACATATTTCATTTCTTTAGGCAAGAGAAATGCCTCAAAGGGTGGAACAGTTCCTGATCAGGGTGCCACAGACACCAGCCTTTCCTGTTGCAGTAAGAAAGACAAATTTGGCTATGTTGCTGATTAAAGTTTTAGATTCATCAAATTTGCTTTGATTTTTCATACTTTTTTTCTTCTCAAGCCTCCTTATGATGAAGCTCCTCCTCCGTACTCGCCGTCCCAACCTCAAGGTGAAGGCAGCGCAAAGAGAGAGTTATTGTCGTAAGAACCGGGGTAAGTGCAATAAATTTATTGACAAATTGCATACGTATGTTACAACTAAAACAACCGCACTGACAGAATTCTTTCTATCTTTTTCAGTGCTGCTGTGACCTGTGGACCTGCGATGACTGGCTGATCGTGGCATCTGTTGTTGTCTGCATCACTCTTATGATGGTGTCAGGGCTTATTCTATACTCACTTTTCATTTCATTTTGAGTGTGTTATCTTTTTGGCTCCTGTGTTAGGAGCCAAAGAGCTGAAAAGTGGCACACACACAATCCATAATGCTGTAATGACCCCTGATAGTGTGGTCAAACCGTCAGAGTTATGTGACCTACACAAAAGGACATTCACCTTGACAAAAGTCCCTAGACTCACGCAAAGTTTGACTGTTTTGATTGTGTATTTTTTTGTCTCCTGTGTGGGCATTTTTAAAGTTATTTTCCCAAAATGAAAAAAAGGCATTAATTATCAATTATTTGGTGTTTAGGAGGAATGCATTATATTCCTTGTATTGCTGTATCACTCATTATAAGGTCTACAACTGAAAGGGGTTACGATTTATTGAATGCTGCTTAAATTACAGTTAGTTAAGTGTTTACAGGAAGCCAAGAAGCAGCATATTGACCTCATACTGAGATGCTGAATTTAAACTGAGATGTGGGGTCTAATAGACTGTCATCATCCCCCTCCCAAACATCTCCATAGGCCCCTATTATGACCCCTTCCTTTCTGCATGCAGGGGATTCTTTGGCCTCTTCCTGCAGGAGCTGGCAGACTGGGAGGATCATTCTGCTTAACCAGGGCTGTATGTAGCAGCCAGTCTCATTGTTTCTCTCTCTCCCTCTATCTCTCTCTCTGTCTCTTTCTCATCTCCTCTGGTTTGGGTTTGTTTTTCCCTCTTCTGTTGCAGCCAACATCCTCTTTACATGCACCTATACACCCCCATGCACTACTGATGTCACCGCTTACTTAATTAAGATACTGAAGCCCACGTTGCCCCGATGAGTGTTTCATTGGTGTGAATGTGTTAGAGCGCTTTGTGCATAGAGCAAGCGCTGTATGAATGTGTGTGTGAATGGGTGAATGTGACACGAAGTGTAAAGTGCGTTGAGTGGTCAATACGAAAAAAAAAGCGCTATATAAGTACAAGTCGATTTACTTACCAAACTTTCTGTTTTGTAAATAGTTGTTTTGTTATTTGCAATAAAAGGTCCTTTTTCAGATTTCAGAAAGAGCGCAGCCACACCCACCCCCATTACCCTCTGGGACTCCACTGTGGGCATCATCATCACCCGGAACCTCAAGTGGGAGCTGAACATCAGCTCCCTCATTAAAAAGGCACAGCAGAGATGTACTTCCTAAGGCAGTTGAAGAAACTCAACCTGCCAAAGACAGTGATGGTGACCTTCTACACTGCCATCATTACGTGAGAGACAAGAGACCGATGAACAAACTGCTTTCCATCATGGACAACCCATCCCACCCTCTTCATGATACAATACTGACACCTGTACACAATTTCTACACATTACACTGACATATATTTGCACATTCCTTCAAGTACTTTCCTGTATATACTTTAAAGATTTGTTTAGTATTTATACCCTTACAGATATTTTTAGAATGATTTTTTTTTCTTTTAATCTATATTTCAGAATGTTTGTTTTGTGATTGTTGCTGTCTCTGCTGCTTTAACACAAGAATTTCCCTCATGGGATCAATAAAGTACATCTATCTATCAATCTATATGTCATGCATATTGAACATAAATCAAAAACGTGAGGGTCACTGGTTGATCATTACTCTCCCCATCTTTAGAATCAGGGTATATATATTACATTGAATCCCAACATTCAACATCAGAGTATGGTATTACACATAATACTGGCATCCAACATCAGACACGTGTAATCATACTCGATCCCAGCATCCAATATTGACACATACAATTATAATGGATCCCTGCATCCAACATCAGAGTATGATATTACACAGGATGCTGGCATCCAACATTAACACATGCAATTACTATAGATCCTGGTATCCAACATTAGCATGCAATTACACTGGATCCTGGTATCAAACACCAACACTGGAATCCAATACCATTATGGAGAATTAGACTGGATCCTGGTATCCACTGTAAGGACATGCAACTACTCATAACTCTGACACCTAAAACCATGATATGCAGTTGAACTTGAAAACAACCTACCAAATATGCTTTATTGCAATGCAAACATTTTGTGAAACTTTGATTAGTAATGGCACCCAGAGGCCAGAACAAATATCTCATCCCCCTTTAAGTATACCACTGTAATATCATCCAACTTCTGTACAAAACCATTTAGGTAAAAACCTTGTCAAAATCTAACAGAACTTCAGAACTAACCAGAAAAGCTATTACAAGTTTATCACTGATAACCACATCTCTGGATCCATATAATAAAGAGTTAACATCCAGCTTCTCAGTGTAACCATGGGAATAATACTGCATATATACAGTACCACAATCTCCATATATACCACAGTCTCCATATCCTTGTTAATGAAGTATTAGCATCCACTATCTCAGTATACCTATGCAGACAACACCCAACATCTCTATATATACCACTGTGTGTGACCTAACATCTTTGTATCCCTATTTATGAAGTATTAGCATCCAGTATCTTAGTATACACAGGCTTTGGTACACTATCTAAGTATATCCATGGAAAAACACCAACTGATGATCAGTATTTTACACTATCTTTGTATGATAGCTGTTGAAGATCAACATTTCTATGTGACCACGCAATAACCACCAAAATTCTAGCTATGATACACTATGTCAGTGTGTAATGTAATACATTCTTCTATTGATATTACAATTATTTTCAAATGAGTGATGGCCTCAAGTGGCCCTGTAAGAAATTCCATCCGCTTTCTCAGCATACCACTGTAACTGTAATTACTAGTACATCAAATTCCTTCATTACCACAGTAATTTCTGACTGTGTATGGACAAGACTCTCTTCATCAACTGAGACATTTTCTTCATCAGACTTCTGCTGTCTTTTTGTTTGCAGCAGCAGAAAATTATGCCTGCCAAAATTATGATACTGAAAGTAATGGGAGCAGCCACTGTTACTGATACTCCCCCATCCTTTGATATAGTGTTCTGAGATTCCATGGTAAGGCTTAAGTCAACCCTGGGGGTTTCAGCAGTGTCAGGGACCATTCCAAAAAGTTGGTTGAATTCTGTCGTCATTACCACAACAGTAGTTGCCTGGGGTGTCTGACGGTAGATTCCTGTGATTGTTCCTGTGGTGGTTTTTGCATTGTCTTGTGAAGACAAGTCATCTTGAGTGCTTGCAGAAGTTTCAGTGGATGTCAACAAACTGTAGTTTGCAGGGAAGGTGGTGACTTGTGAAGACCTGTTCCTCAGCTTTAAGTCCACATCGGACTCTGGCACAGACACCTCCTCCATTACCAGCTTAATCTGCCTGCTTTGGACTTCTCGAAACGTTTTTACTGTACATTGGTAAGTACCTTTGTCCGTGATCTTAACACTGTTAATGGTTATTGAAGCATCTCCATCTTGGGGATCTGGAGAAGAAAAGTGGACTCTGCCTTCAAAACCAGTAAAGTGGTTTATTACGTCCTCAATGTAATAGATGAGGTGTTCCTCTTCCTCTTGACCATCTGAACGGTTGACCGTCCACTCTATCTCCAAGTCACCAACATCCACAGAATCAAGGGTGAAATGGCATCCGAGACTGATGTCGTGTTCTAGTGCTACTTGGTATTCAGAGGAGGGGCTGGTTAAATTCAATCCACAGGTGGATGTCAAAAGTATTGACATCAGACCGATGAGCAAGACCAAAGCCATGGAAATGTTCTGTGGGGTGTGATAGAAATAATAATACATTTGCATTTTAAAACACAATATTTGAATATGCTATTGTAATATTATTATTTCTGTACTTCAATGTTTAGGGTAAAAGCCTTGTCAAAGTCTAAAAGAGCCCTCTGAAAACAATTTAGAAAGCTATTACAACTCTACTACTGATAATTACGGCTAGTCTTCCCAAGATTTCAGTGTAGTAGCAAATTTGAGTCAAGGGCCCACAAGGGCCTTGGCCACATTCTCATATATTCTCTCTGTATGCCACAGTAATTTGACCCAAGTACAATCTCCTTTAGGGTAAAAACCCTGGTAAAGTCTAAAAGAGGCATGAATACCACCTAAAAAGCTATAACAACTTTACCACTGATAACAATATCTCTGCAGAAAGAAAACCAGCATTTCCTCCAGTGCATCCAAAGCCTGTCATTTAAGGAAAGTAAGGATATGACTGTGTGTGTGTGCTGTAACGGCTCTCCATTTTTCAAAAGTCTTGTTTAACCATGTTTCTGGTCCTGGAGTACAGAGCTTTTTAGAAATATGCTGCAGCTTTTTGGGTCAGATAGACTCAATTAGATCAGTTGCTGAACCAGTTTGCTGTCTGCTTCCCTAGCCACTGTTTATGTGCTAATTTGTGTCATGCCTGGCAATCTGGGGGCATGGAACTGCTCTGTGTGGGGGCGCCTTAACACTGCATACCTGCTGAGGTCAGCAAAGGTTACCACGTGGCACCTGTAAGGAGATGTTGGTACCTTGGGCCTTTGTATACTGACATTTTGTCACATTATTTTCACCCATATAATTAGAATGTTTTTCTGATGCACACAATTGAGCTGCAGACTTTGCATTCCAAATATCTTCACATTAGATGATCAAAACTGCTGTAATTGCTCTAAAAATGATTACCACTTTAAGAAAAACGTACCATGTGGGCCCTAGTGGTCTGAGCAGGCTCCTGATCCGGCCGGACCTTTGCTATGTCATTCCCCTACTCTCTCCCCGTTTCCTGTCTCTCTCCACTGTCCTCTAAAATAAAGGCAAAAAGCCCCCAAAAAATACTTTAAAAAAAGGTTAAATATTCAAACAATCAACACCATTAAAAGATGATGTCATTTTCCAAATTGGGGTATACATATCTACAATATGGCTCAACCCAGGGACAGTCTAAGAACTTATATATTATAATATATAGATTATTATTATTATATTTATATTAATATTATATAATAATATATTATATATATACCTACATTTAATATTAGCCACTTCAGGTTTAAATCAGAGAAGGGAACAGCTGTATGTACTGTTGTATTAGAGCACTATCAGAGTGTTTGTTATAATGGTAATCATAATAATGGCAATACCTATAAGTCTAATAATGTTAATGTTCAATAATAGATGAAAGCTATAAATGAAGGTAAATGTCCTGTGGCTGCAGGCTGCTCTCTGATCTCCCCTTTGGATGTGAACCACTGACCTCTGCCCTGTGTTTGTCAGCAGGCTAGAATCATAAACATCAATTTAGTACTGTCATGGTTAAAGTCAGTGCAACTGTGATAGAGAATAAAGATGAATAATAAGAACAATACAGGGTGTCAAATATAATATGCTTACAACTTCATGTAGCCCACATCATTTGCCCCAACGAGTGAAACGGCTCATTCTGGTACTGGCCAAATGGCACCACCAGCTTTCCCTGGCACAGCTGACGGGAAGGTGCTGGGTTACCTTCCACTTGCAGGAGCTTCTCTGCATGGGCAGGGCAGTGGCCTGCTTCAGAAGCTCCTGCAGAGGCCTGTGGAAGGTCATCTTTTTGTCCCAGTACAGACGGGCCTCTTTGGTAGCCATCAGGATGGCCTGCTGATGGTGAGCAGAGGTTTGTGGGGTTCACCACACAGATGACCAGGGTCGTAGCCATTGGGAACTTCTGCACAAAGACGTAAATAGGTATTATGTTATTATGATTGTTTTTATTATTACTATCATTAGAAAAATGGACTAGAGAACTCCTTCAGCAACAAGCTTCTTCACCCAAAATGTGTGAAGGTACAACAAGCACTGCTCTCAGTCCAAAGCATAACCTGGACAATCTGACAACTGCACATCAATACTATAACCTGTACATAGCTGTAAATAACAGAATTTCTTGAAGATTTGCCACTGCTCACTACAGGACTGTAGTGAGCTGGACTGTATATATTTTAGTGCTCTAGGGCTGCTGTAAATTTCCCTGTAATAAAGGCTTATCTTTTCTTATCATATCTTAAAAACTACAAGACTGTGCATGCCATCTTTACAGTCATCATCATAAGTATGGAACTCTTATTATATAATGATGTAATATACTCTTATAGTTTACTTACATTATTTTAATCCTTGGAATGTCTGGAATAGGGGCCATGTTACATATGCCCCCCTTCCTAAATCGATTTGATTGAATCGAATTGAAATGAAACTGCGAAAAATGAACAGAGTTGTTGAATGAATGAAGTCTAATGAAGTAGATAACTTTACCTGTCAGGCAGAAGTCTTGTCCGGCTAAAATGCTGCTAGCCAAGGAAAGCAAAAGAAATTAGGAAACTATTTCAATGCAAATGAATATGAATAAATGAATTGTTTGTGGAAGATTTGTCTCCAAACTAGCTGTCACTGTGTCAACCTACCTGTTATTTTTCTAATAGTTACATTTGCAATTTGCATACGGAGCCAGGATTGGGCGTCTACGGTGGAGAGACACGATTGGTCCATCTAAGATGACATCCTAGACTGCGACTGGGAGTCCACGTCTGCTCGACCAATCAGAAGGTGCAACTGTCTCCAGTGACCGCAGACTGTTGTAAGATGGTTATGATGGGCTCCCCGTCTCTCAGCATGGACCTGCCGGCGAAGCTCCACTAGTGGTGTGCGGTACTGCATATTTTTGGTACCAAGTAAATACGGGCCAGTATTGCTGATACCGATACTTTTCAAAAAATATGGTGGATGTGTCATTGAATTGCTAAATCTCAATTAATTTTCATGACCTTAAGTGTTTTTTGTGATGTTTCCCTTTTTATTATTAAATAGTTAAAACCCAGGACAGATTAGGACAAAGTTTATAATTAAATAGAAAATGCTTTATTATCAAATTTTTTCAGAAAAATCTTAAATAAAAAGTGCGCAAACCAGTAAACAAATTATTATTATTATTTCTCTCCTTCGCTCTCCATTTTTGTAGCTCCATGTTTTCTTTTGGATGGTTTTTTATATGTTTATATAAATTGGTAGTGTTTCCACTATACCTGACTAGCTTTTTACAAATCCCACATTTTGCTGTTGTCTCGTTTTCGGCTTGAAAATACGAGCCCCACCACTCCTCTTCCTCTCTGCCATTCTTCTGTTGTATTTTCTCTGTGCGTGTGTGTGCTGATGAACCTGAGCCAGCAACTTGCTTGTTTGTTTGCTTTGCGCGTCCAAGTCACGTCACGTGACTCACGTGACGGTGCAACATCTAAACACAAGAGGGGAGGGGGAGCAAAGTGTGCCTGCTCTGCGCTGACACAGGAGCGGCGAGTCCGGTGACCGCTGTTTCCTCTTTGCCGAAACCACAGCATTGCAAACAAGAGCGGAACTTAAAGTAAAGAATCGATCTCACCAGGCTAGCATCGATATTTGGATCGATCCGCCCACCACTATTCTTGATGTATTCCACGACGTCCTTTGGGATCTCGAAGGTTTTCGTTTGTCCTCCTTCTGCCCTGATCACCAGGATTGTCGGGTATCGCAGCCCATATCTGATCCCTGTGCAGGTCCGCAGGAGGCTTCTTGGGTGTAGTCCAGGAAGATGTGAATCTGTCTGCTCCAACCCTCCGGTGTTCTCTCCATCTCTCGCCTTCTTCAGTATCTCCTCTTTCTCTGAATAGTAGTGAAATCTCACAATGAAGGCTCTCGGTGGGACTCCATTCCCATCTTGTTTCTCACTGAGTGTCCGGTGTGCTCGGTCCAGCGTCGGTGTTACTGCTAGCCCCAGCTTTTCTTTCAGTAAGCCGGCCATAAAGTCAGATGGCTTTTACCCCCACGTCACGTATGTTGTTGCGTTGTGATCGCGCCTTGAGGTCTTCACTCTGTCCCCTCAGCTTCCTTATCTCCTTCTCCATTTCCTTCAGTTGTCTATGTTAGTTATGGTGTTGGACTGATCATTCAACGTCTCATCCACCTCTTCTTCCCGTTCTTCCCATTTTTCCAGTTCGGCCTTCATCTCTTTTCTCCCCTTTTCTATTTCTTCTTTACACCTCGTGATCTCTGTCTTTGTCTTCTCTCTGTATTTATAATCTCAACATCACATCTTTAGCCTACCAAGGTATGTTGTCAGCAGGTGTTGGATTAGCATTAGCCTTGCTAGCTGAAGGGGCCAGGTTGCTAACCTGCGGCTTCTCTTCACCCGTCCGAGTCGATCAAGAGGTTATTTTCTTAAACTGCACTAAAAATGTACTTGTTCGCTTCAGAAACAAAACCTTATTTGCTCAGGCCCCAAAACGATAGAAATATGGTGATACTAATAATTTTTGACTTCACACGGCAGAGCACATCCGGAAGTCTCGATGAACAGTTCCTGATCGTTCTCCATCATCGTCTCTGGTTCACTGTTGATTCCACATCAGAACCAGAACCAGGACCTCAGTGAGGTCGCTGGTTCAAATCAGTCTGGACTTCCTGTCAGCGTCTGTTTCATTTCCTGTTTCACTTGTTCACGTGACAACACCGCCACCTGCAGGCTGAACTGTTCATCACAGACCTCCACCCACTCACAAGATTCAACAGAATTAACCATAGAGATTGTTGGGTATGTGACCAAGATAATCATTAAGTGAAGTATGTGGCATTCAAAAGTTTTTATTTTCTCTAATTTCTCTGTACAAACAGGACACTGAAGGAGAGGACATTCAGAGGGACATGGAGAAGACCGTGATGGGCATTTATCATCAAAAGGAGGGTGGAGGTAATGGACATGATGACATGGTTTTGTTGAAGGTGTACTGCGTACTGCGGTAAGCGTATTCCGTCACTTCCGGTTACCGGTGTTTGGAGATCATCGTTTGGTGTATACCTGTCTCAGACTAGATACTTTCTTTTTATCGACATTACTTCTGTGACTCTATCACCAATTTAATCTGCACTTTCACAGTAACAGTAGTTGCTAAATCACCAACTTTCTCCACTTTCTGTGTGGTACTTTATCGAGTCACGCTATCCTCTGCTACTGATTTAGCTGATCTCTCAGCCATGGCCTCTCGCTCTCCTTCTCCCTCTCCTGCCTTCTCTTGCTCTGCGTGTCAGATGTTCAGTTACTCCTCTGCCTCGTTTAATGATAATGGTATGTGTAATAAATGTAGTCTGTTTTCTGTACTCGAGGCGAGGCTTAGCGAATTAGAGTCCCGGCTCCGCACCATGGAAACTAATTCAGCAGCTAGTGCTAAACAGCCCCCCGTAGCCGGTGCGGAGCAGCCTAGCATAGCAGTTCCCGAGCAGCGGGAAAGCAGGGCTAGCTGGGTGACTGTTCGTAAGGACAGGCGTAGCCGTAAGCAGAAGCCCACTGCTGACCACCACCCAGTTCACGTTTCTAACAGATACTCCCCGCTCAGCGACACACCCGCTGAGGAGCCAACTCTGGTGATTGGCGACTCCATTTTGCGGAACGTGAAGATAGCGACTCCAGCGACCATAGTTAAATGTATTCCGGGCCAGAGCGGGCGACATTGAATCTTATTTAAAGCTGCTGACTAAGGATAAGCGTAGATACAATAAAATTGTTATTCACGTCGGCGCTAATGACACCCGACTACGCCAGTCGGAGGTCACTAAAGTTAATATTGACTCGGTGTGTACACTTGCAAAGACCATGTCGGACACCGTAGTTTTCTCTGGTCCCCTGCCCAATCTGACCAGTGATGACATGTATAGCCGCATGTCTTCACTCAACCGCTGGCTGTCGAGGTGGTGTCCAGAAAACGATGTGGGCTTTGTAGATCATTGGAAGAGTTTCTGGGGGAGACCTGGTCTGGTTAGGAGAGACGGCATTCATCCCACTTTTGATGGAGCATCTCTCATATCTAGAAATCTGACAGAGTTTATTAGGAAGCCAAAGCCCTGACAATCCAGAGTTCAGGCCAGGAGACAGAACTGCAGTCTTACACGCTTCTCTGTGCTTCCTTTAGAGCAGTCACCCCTCCATTACCCCATAGAGAGACTGTGTGCCCCCCGACCATTTAAATTAACTAAACCAAAGGTCAACAAAAGAGGAGTTAGTCACAATAATCTAATAAAAATCAGCACATCCACCTCAAATGTACAGCAAAATAAAATAATTAAATGCGGATTACTCAATATCAGATCTCTCTCATCCAAAGCTGTACTAGTAAATGATTTGATATCAGATCACCATCTTGATCTATTCTGTCTGACTGAAACCTGGCTGTGTCAGGATGAGTATGTTAGCCTGAATGAATCAACCCCCCCAGTCATATTAATACTCACATTCCAGAGACACTGGCCGTGGAGGTGGAGTCGCAGCCATTTTCAACTCCACTTTATTAATTAACCCTAAACCTAAACTCAGTTATAATTCATTTGAAAGTCTTGTTCTTAGTCTGTCCCACCCAAGGTGGAAAACATTAAAGCCAATTCTATTTGTTGTAGTGTACCGTCCTCCTGGTCCATACTCTGATTTCTTATCTGAATTTTCAGAGTTCCCTGTCGAGTTTGGTTCTTAAAACAGATAAAGTTATTATTGTAGGCGACTTCAATATTCATGTTGATGTCAACAATGACAGCCTTAGCTCTGCTTTTTCCTCTTTACTAGACTGTATTGGCTTCTCTCAGTGTGTAAATAAACCTACTCACTGTTTCAGTCACACTCTCGACCTTGTTTTAGCTTATGGTATTGACATTGAACATGTAACAGTCTTCCCACAGAATCCCATTCTATCAGACCACTTCTTAATCACTTTCGACTTCATATTGCTGGATTATGTATTATCAGCAAAAAACATCCTGACTAGAAATATTTCTGATAATGCAGTAGTTAAATTCAAGGAAATGATTCCCACTAACTTAGGTCCAATGCCTCATCTTAATTTTGCAGAAGCTACTCCCTCCCAGCTTGATCATCTTGTAGACAGTGTTGCAGACTCATTACGTACCACTTTAGATTCCATCGTCCCCCTAAAAATGAAAACAATAAGAGAAAGAGGCAAGCTCCATGGTTCAACTCCCAAACCCGTACACTGAAACAAACAGCACGTAGGCTTGAAAGAGTGTGGCGTTCCACCAAACTGGAAGAATCCCACTTAGCTTGGCAGGATAGTGTCAAAAGATATAAAGGCCCTCTGTAATGCAAGAAGTGCCTATTACTCATCATTAATAGAGGATAATAAGAACAACCCCAGGTTTCTCTTCAGCACTGTAGCCAGGCTGACAGAGAGTCACAGCTCTATAGATCCACGCATCCCTATAACCTCAGTAGCAATGATTTATGAACTTTTTTAATGATAAAATCTCTACCATTAGAGGTAAAATTAATCACATCCTGCCTTCAATCAGTACAGATTTATGCCATAACACAGGATCCATAGAGTCAGCTGCAAAACCTAACCTTGACTCCTTTCTCCCATCGACCTAGCCCAGCTCACATCAATTATCTCAGCATCTAAACCTTCAACCTGTCTCTTAGACCCATCCCAACTAGGCTGCTTAAGGAAGCTCTGCCCTTAATTTGCAGTCCTGTATTAGATATGTTAAATCTGTCCTTGTTAACAGGTTATGTTCCGCAGACGTATAAAACAGCTGTAATCAAACCTCTTCTAAAAAAGCCCACTCTAGATCCAGATGTATTAACCAACTACAGACCTATATCTAACCTCCCCTTTTTCTAAGATCCTGGAGAAAGCAGTTGCAAAACAGTTGTGCGACTTTCTACAGGACAATAGTTTATTTGAGGTTTTTCAGTCAGGATTTAGGTTGTATCACAGCACAGAGACGGCACTTGTAAAAGTTACGAACGACCTTCTGATAGCATCAGACAACGGACTTGTTTCTGTACTTGTCTTGTTAGATCTCAGTGCTGCTTTTGATACAATTGACCATCACATCCTTTTACAGA